>NC_060196.1:6729687-6787187 GCF_021184085.1 Oncorhynchus gorbuscha | reverse complement strand
TGAAGCCTTCCTGATTTCATGTTCTCTGCTGCTAAACGGTCATTTGGTGTTTACCGTTAATGCAGTCCCCGCAAATTTCAATCGCGCTATAGTGCTGAACTTTGGCGATACAGATTGAATCGAGCCCTTTGGGTTTAGTGTTGATTTGAAAAGAGGAATTCAGAGCTGCAAATTCAGGGAAGAAACATTTTTTTAAACTGACCATGTCCTGTGCATATTTCACTGACTAGGGATCACAGGAGGCTGCTGAGGGGAAAACGGCTCATAACAATGGTCGGAGCGGCGCACGGCTGGAAACCATGTGTTTGATATAAACTAAACTTTTTCAGGACCCTGTCTTTCAAAGATAATTCGTAAAAATCCAAATAACTTCACATATCTTCATTGTAAAGGGTTTAAACACTGTTTTCCATGCTTGTTCAATGAACCATAAACAATTAATGCACCTGTGGAACGGTCATTAACTGCCTACTGTCTGTAAGCTGTAAGTTTGTTAAGGTCACAGTTATGAAAACTTAGGACACTAAAGAGGCCTTTCTACTGACTCTGAAAAACACCAAAAGAAAGATGCCCAGGGTCCCTGCTCATCTGCATGAATGTGCATTAGGCATGCTGCAAGGAGGCATGAGGATGCAGATGTGACCAGGGCAAGCAATGTCCGTACTGTGAGATGCTTAAGACAGCACTACAGAGAGACAGGACGGACAACTGATCATCCTCGCAGTGACAGACCACGTGTAACAACACCTGCACAGGATCGGTACATCTGAACATCACAACTGCGGGACAGGTACAGGATGGCAACAAGTGCCGGAGTTACACCAGAAATGCACAATCCCTCCATCAGTGCTCAGACTGTCCGCAATAGGCTGAGAGAGGCTGTACTGAGGGCTTGTAGGCCTGTTGTAAAAGGCAGGTCCTCACCAGACATCTCCGCCAATATTACCTAAGGGCACAAACTCACTGTCGCTGGACCAGACAGGACCGAAAAAAGTGCTCTTCACTGACGAGTCGCGGTTTTGTCTCACCAGGGGAGATGGTCGGATTCGCGTTTATTGTCGAAGGAATGAGCGTTACACCGAGGCCTGTACTCTGGAGCGGGATCGATTTGGAGGTGGTCTGTCATGGTCTGGGGCGACGTGTCACAGCATCATCGGACTGAGCTTGTTGTCATTGCAGGCAATCTCAACGCTGTGCGTTACAGGGAAGACATCCTCCTCCCTGATATGTGGTACCCTTCCTGCAGGCTCATCCTGACATAACCCTCCAGCATGACAATGCCACCAGCCATACTGCTCGATCTGTGCATGATTTCCTGCAAGACAGGAATGTCAGTGTTCTGCCATGGCCAGAGAAGAGCCCGGATCTCAATCCCATTGAGCACGTCTGGGACCTGTTGGATCGGAAGGTGAGGGCTGGGGCCATTCCACCCAGAAATGTCCGGGAACTTGCAGGTGCCTTGGTGGAAGAGTGGGGTAAATCAAATCAAATGTATTTATAAAGCCCTTCTTACATCAGCTGATATCTCAAAGTGCTGTACAGAAACCCAGCCTAAAACCCCAGACAGCAAGCAATGCAGGTGTAGAAGCACGGTGGCTAGGAAAAACTCCCTAGAAAGACCAGAACATCTCACAGCAAGAACTGGCAAATCTGGTGCAGTCCATGAGGAGGAGATGCAGTGCAGTACTGAATGCAGCTGGCCACACCAGATACTGTTACTTTTGATTTTGACCCTCCCCCTTTGTTCAGGGACACAAATTTCGATTCATGTTAGTCACATGTTTGTGGAACTTGTTCAGTTTGTCTCGGTTGTTGAATCTTATGTTCATACAAATATTTACACATGTTAGGTTTGCTGAAAATAAACGCAGTTGACAGTGAGAGGACGTTTCTCCTTTACTAGGCACTAGTCAACCTCAGGGCCAGAATAGACCAGGCTGAAGAGGAGCCATTGTCTGAAGGACTTTGACTGGAATAATAGGAGTTTGTTTGAAATGTAAGTGGCCTTTGTTATGCTTGTTTATTTTGCTGACAGTGTGATTTGTGCATAATTTCCAACTGTGATTGTAGAATCGTCATTGAAGCACGTTTTGGTAAAGTGCAACCTTGTCTGCCTGCCTTTCAGAAAGAAGTATCATTGGGTGCATTCGAGCAGATCACTCTTGTCAAGTCGGTGACTAGCGTTGGTCATCACCTTTCAAAGTTTATTGCATTATGGGGTGAACAATTGTCTGGCTGGCGTGAACTTTACATGAACTTTACATAATGTGATCAAAGGTCATGACGTTTTGACTGCAAATTTCTGCAGTTGCTCTTCGCCAACTTCACCTTCCAGCCATCACCTGCATAGTGGGAGGCTCCATTGTCAACCAATCATTAGGGTGTTTTTGTTTGACCCAAGACAAGACTGAAACAGGAACAAACTTTGCCATGATTCATGTATACAGTGGATATATACAAATGAATATGATATTTGAGGCTCTCTCTCTCTCAATTGATTGTACAATGTGTACACAAGGTTTCACTTTGAGTGTGTGACATGGGGGTTGGAGACATGTTTATTTCAACTTTGTAAAAGAAAAGCTTTTATAAACAATGGTAACTGGCATGTTGATCTGAGCCTTGCTGTTGGAAAATCCCTTTAGTGTCTGACTTTCGGCTGTTGCGGATGAACCAGACTTAATTTGTCTACAATCGGTTGCTTTAGCCTTACCACTCAAACGAGCCCAATGTCTCACTAGCACTACAACTCCTGTATTTACAAGGAAGCAAACAGAACGAAACAGGAAAGACCTACCTGGGGTGTATTCATTAGTAGGATTCCGTTGCAAAATGTTTTGAAACTGAAACGTTTACTCCAAACTTAACATTATGCAATGATAACTAGTTTATATTGGACAAATTCAGGTAGGTCCCTCCTCGTTTCCTTCTGTTTGCTTCCGTTTGGTCCCTAGGGTAAACGGTTTCCGTTGCAAGCTGTTTTGCAACAAACTAAACGTTTGGCAACGGAATCTGACTAATGAATACATGAATTTGTGCAATATAAATATATTGTTTTCAATTGAAACAGTGCAAAACAAATTAATAGAAACTCTGATAGACTAATGAATACACTCCTGGTGATGCTACAGTATCAGGGTGTGCTTGTGAAATCTTAGGTTTTTGATGCAATTTAAAAAATATCTACCTTTTCCAGGATATCAACAAATCACTAGGCTACTAGTTGTTTGGATGATCGATGGCAAAACTATGATTTTTCATTTGCCTAAAGCCTAAGCCTTACAACCAAAAGAATGTGGGTTAAATCCACACCTCTTGTACTCTCTTGTGCTTTAGTGTATGGGTGGATCTCCAATCGTATTTCCTTGATTCCTCACATCCTTCTTCCACAAAATGCATTGGAGAAACTTCTTATTGGGGAGGAACTTAAGACCTTGGGATCAATTACCCCCAAAAGTATTACCGAAATAGCGAAAATCCTCCAACCAGCCCTACTAACAAAAGTTGAGGTATGGTTTGGGGGTTGAGGGGGTGAATTCCGCGCTAGGGAAAGTACCTTTTTGGAGAATGGGCATTGGCAAGATTTGAACCTAGGACCTTCTGGTCCCTATCCCAGTGCCTAGTCCAATCAGCCAGAAGGGGAGAAGGTACAAGTCTGTTTTGTCCACATATGTAAATGTATTCAGTCAACGTTAGTAGATTAGAAATGTAATTAGTTTAGAATGTTGGGTAACTAAACAAACAATCAGTCGGGATGCGAACCAGGAAATGTGCAGATCACAACCCATGTGTAACGCCCCCATCCACACCCCCATCCACGCCCCCATTTACTCTCACCCGTAAACTCAACCCATGTGTAACGCCCCCATCCACACCCCCATTCACGCCCCCATCCACGCCCCCATTTACTCTCACCCGTAAACTCAACCCATGTGTAACGCCCCCATCCACGCCCCCATTTACTCTCACCCGTAAACTCAACCCATGTGTAACGCCCCCATCCACGCCCCCATTTACTCTCACCCGTAAACTCAACCCATGTGTAACGCCCCATCCACGCCCCCATTTTACCCGTAAACTCACCCGTAAACTCAACCCATGTGTAACGCCCCCATCCACGCCCCCATTTACTCTCACCCGTAAACTCAACCCATGTGTAACATTCCCCATCCACGCCCCCATTTACTCTCACCCGTAAACTCAACCCATGTGTAACGCCCCCATCCACGCCCCCATTTACTCTCACCCGTAAACTCAACCCATGTGTAACGCCCCCATCCACGCCCCCATTTACTCTCACCCGTAAACTCAACCCATGTGTAACGCCCCCATCCACGCCCCCATTTACTCTCACCCGTAAACTCAACCCATGTGTAACGCCCCCATCCACGCCCCCATTTACTCTCACCCGTAAACTCAACCCATGTGTAACGCCCCCATCCACGCCCCCATTTACTCTCACCCGTAAACTCAACCCATGTGTAACGCCCCATCCACGCCCCCATTTACTCTCACCCGTAAACTCAACCCATGTGTAACGCCCCCATCCACGCCCCCATTTACTCTCACCCGTAAACTCAACCCATGTGTAACGCCCCCATCCACGCCCCCATTTACTCTCACCCGTAAACTCAACCCATGTGTAACGCCCCATCCACGCCCCCATTTACTCTCACCCGTAAACTCAACCCATGTGTAACGCCCCCATCCACGCCCCCATTTACTCTCACCCGTAAACTCAACCCATGTGTAACGCCCCCATCCACGCCCCCATTTACTCTCACCCGTAAACTCAACCCATGTGTAACGCCCCCATCCACGCCCCCATTTACTCTCACCCGTAAACTCAACCCATGTGTAACGCCCCCATCCACGCCCCCATTTACTCTCACCCGTAAACTCAACCCATGTGTAACGCCCCCCCCATTTATACTCTCACCTGTAAACTCAACCCATGTGTAACGCCCCCATCCACGCCCCCATTTACTCTCACCCGTAAACTCAATCCATGTGTAACGCCCCCATTTACTCTCACCCGTAAACTCAACCCATGTGTAACGCCCCCATCCACACCCCCATTTTCTCTCACCCGTAAACTCAACCCATGTGTAACGCCCCCATCCACGCCCCCATTTACTCTCACCCGTAAACTCAACCCATGTGTAACGCCCCCATTTACTCTCACCCGTCAACTCAACCCATGTGTAACACCCCATTTACTCTCACCCGTAAACTCAACCCATGTGTAACGCCCCCATCCACGCCCCCGTTTTCTCTCACCCGTAAACTCAACCCATGTGTAACGCCCACATCCACGCCCCCATTTACTCTCACCTGTAAACTCAACCCATGTGTAACACCCCCATCCACTCCCCCATTTACTCTCACCCGTAAACTCAACCCACTAACGTGTCACTCTGAGCTCTGCCCACTGAACTTTCATTCAACCAATCACATTATATTTCACCCTTTTGTAACTTTCTCACTCATCATTATTCACAATTTATTCAGGATAATCAGTAATCATGGTAGCATTCACATGAATGTAGAAGTGTTTAGAAAACATTCTTGTTTGTCATAAAAGTGACTCTAAAATGACACACTACATTATTTACCATCTGTTTCTATTGGGCACAAAATAATCTGAAACAACCATAACAAATGGAAAATGCATCCAACAAGTTAGTAGAGTCACAAGCTTGATGTAGTCATTGGTTGCTATGAACATGGGACCAAAAACAAAACTTTTGACTACTTGATTTATATGAATCTTTAGTGTTGATAATGTTTAACTTTTTGATATGTTTTTGTTTGTTAAACATCTCTTTATCTGAACAATAGTATTATTATAAAATAATATCATTTCCAAATGTTTTGGGCCATACAATATAGCTTAGTGTTTGAATCATTTATTTTATACAGTCGTCATTGCTCATCTTTATCAAGGGTGTCAATTTCAGACCCAACTGTATAATATTATTGTTGACAAGCACATTGCCCTTTTAAAGCACATGTATCTCCATTCCACTAATATGATAACGCCAGCAAATCCTAGGGCTGTTTTCAGTCCAGGACTAGGCCTAATAAGTGTCTGGGAAACTGGCCCCGAGTGCTCACACTGGTACATCTTTAAATGACTTCATTAATCTAATCGTCCACTAATTGGTCAAGATAGCCTTTCCCCCAATGATTTTTATCACAGCTTAATTAAAACAGGCCAGCAAAACTGCTGAAATTGTGTCTTGTCTGACCGGCTTGATTGACAGACTGTCCCTGTGCCTGTCGGTGTTCAATTCCAGCCACTCATAAGATGTCCTCCCTTTACCCCTAGAAAAGAACACACAACACACACACCACACAGACACACACACACACAAAATAATAATCCCTTTCAAAGACAAGCAACGTGGCGGCGTCAGATTGCCAGTGACTGATAAATCTTTAATATAAAAATTGTACAAGAATTCTGATACAAATTACAAGAGGTATTTGGACAAAATATGAATAAAATTCCATTTACATCCCAAAACCCATATGCATTTTATGCAAAAACCATAGACCGTTATGATACAGAAAAATACAAGGAAAGCAACAAAACAAAATCAATTAAGAAAGAGGACCTTGTTTTCTCCTCCAGTCTGCTAATGGGAAAAACCTGTTTAGGAGACATACAGTATTCATGAAGCTGCCAATGTCACCATTATGAAACCAAGAGTGATGCAAGCTTCCCCTGTTGTAGATGCTGCAGTTTGCGGTGTGACCCTGTAGCAATGCTGCTCTGTCAGGCAGTGAAAATAAGAGTTGATTGAGATGCAGGCCTCTGGTTGCAGGGCGGAAACACAGCCATTTAGCACAAAGAGAACCAGACAGCTACACAAAAACATCACTGTGGAAAAGAAAATGTACACAGTCTTTTTGAGATTATTTATATGTAAAAAGTAAGATTGGCATGTTGGTAAATAGTTTGGGGTGACTTGCTATAATGTTAAGGATTGTAAAGATGTTATTTTGCCAAATGGGTAAAAAGCACATTTCTGCATGTTTTTTATTTGTTCCAGGATCATTTACTGTAGAATTGCTGTTACCAAGTTAAGAGGGTAATGTTGGACCACAGCGTATCATCTGTAAAACCACCAATCTTCCCATGTGCCTTTTGAGCCTTGCCACATGTATTTTTCAAGATGGATGACGACCAGACAGCTCGCAAACATCCCCCTCCACTTACACTGGGTCAACGTCCTACCCTGCTCTCCACATACTTAAACAAAGTGGACAGAGGTATACGATCCATAACGGATCAAAAGACAACCCCACCTGCTCCATTGTCATCTCTCTCCTTCCCTCTCTCCATCGCTCTCTCTCTCTCTCTTTCAGTGATGGTGTGTTGTTGGGAAACTGGCATTTGGCAGTCAAGAGTCCACTAATGAAATATTAAAGGCTCACTCCACTCAAGCTGGCCAGTGAGGGTTTTAAGAGGCCTTCTCCTCCTGGGGACCGAGCCAGGACAGTAATGGTCCCATCGGCCTGACAACTGGGCTCTGTCCTGGATCCTAGTGGGCTAAAGATGGTAAGAAAGAGGGAGGGAGGGAGATTGAGGGGTCAGGCCCTCTTAAATGAGAGAGGAGAAAATGTGCTGTAATGTCTCCCGTGAAGGAGGAGAGGGAGAAGAGTGGAAAGGTCAGGGGGCTCCATCACTTTCCAGCCAGACAGTCAAGAAGGCTGGCACGGCTTTCTCTCCATCTCTCCTGCCTTGTTAAGTGACTGCCGCAGGTCCCTGCCAGACCGCTTTCGTTCTCAGACCGGTCCCTCTGCTCTCCTTTCTCTCTCCCTATCCTCTAGTCTGGCTATTCTGTTCTGGACAGTCTGTTCCGTGTCAGGGCAGTTTTCTCCGTGGCGTGCTGACATGGCCATCGAGTAAGAGACAGAGGGGCTAGAGATGAGGAGTCAGTGTAAGGGAATTTAATCTCTCTCTGGCACACTAACACACACTAACATACACACACACTAACATACACACACACTAACATACACACACACTAACACACACACACTAACACACACTAACATACAACACACTAACATACACACACACTAACACACATACTAACACACACACTAACATACACACTAATACACACACACATTAACATACACACACTAACACACACACACACACTAACATACACACAAACTAACATACACACGCACACTAACACACACACACTAACATACACACACTAACACATGCACACTAACACACACACACTAACGCACACAGGTCACTGATTGAGCTCCCTGGCTGCTTGAGAGGTCTACAACATTGAATAGGACAAGAGGAATGTTTAAGCTTTTGGGTTCTGCTGTCTTTCTCATCAGATCAGGTTGTGAGGTTTAACCGCGCAGGCGAAGGTCACTGGCTACAGCAGCGATAGTTAAGACTACTCTTAGCTTGTTACAGTCTCACGTTCCTCAATAGACTGCGTGTTGATTCCAAACCAGACTGATTTGGCCTTCCCAAGCATTCTCCCAGTTCTTTAATAACCACGGTATTCATCATAAGCCATCAAACACTTTCAAAGAGGGGCTTCCGCACCTTGAATACTTCCGCACAACTTGAATACGTTCAGTTGGACAACTGACTAGGTTTCCCCTTTCCACCTTCTCTCTCAGTGCATTCCATGGCAGTCCATTGCGGTCCAACTCAATGCTACATTCCACTGTTCTCCATAATGAAACGCTAGCGTGCCCTGCAGTGACAAGGCTGTATGCTAACGTTGGACAGACTGCTTTATTACATAGAGTGATGGACCGTGGATGAGCTCGCTCTCTCTCTTTTCCCCTCTCTGCCTCGGGGTGTCCTTGTTTCCCGCCCATCACCAGAGTCCTCTTGTTGCTGTCATCCCACTGGCCTGTTAGCAGGAGGAGTGTGTGTGTGTGTGTGTGTGTGTGTGTGTGTGTGTGTGTGTGTGTGTGTGTGTGTGTGTGTGTGTGTGTGTGTGTGTGTGTGTGTGTGTGTGTGTGTGTGTGTGTGTGTGTGTGTGTGTGTGTGTGAAAGAGAGACAGCTGTCAGCAGGGTTCCTGGAGTGACACTTCTGTACTTCTCCGGCTGGGCCCGTGGCGGTAAGGTGCAGTACGGTGCACTGAGCAAATGAGGCAGGCTGCGCCTCAGTGCCACTCCAGGGTGTTGCCGAAGGTTCCTGTACAAAGTTTTTCCTTCACCTGGGATAAACAGGCAATTACACATCCTTTTTCTACGGCGATGGCCATTTTGTGAACTTAAGAGTACACTATTAGTCGGTGTCCCTAAAGGACCCGTGAAGGGAGGGGGGGGGTGAGTAGTGGGTTGAGGGGGAAGAGGGGGGCGGGGGTGGTTTCTCTCAGGGAGAGAGAGTGGTGAAAGAGAGAGAGAGCGGTTTGGATCTCTGTCGGCGTCACAGTCCTGTCGGCAACATTCACGTCTGGTGGTGTAATGAAGTGACAAGTGAGTTATTAGACAGATCAGCGTCAGAAGGCCTCCAGGTAACGGTGGAACAGCACGTTTTTAATGATACTCACTGTCATCCCTCCTTCCTCTCAAGTCAGCCCTCCACCTCCGCAACCCCTTTCACTCAGCTCTTTCTCTCTCTCTTCAGAGAGGAGAGGGGTGAAGCCTGCTGCCAGTGTCGTGGAGGTTGGTAGAGAGAGGAGAGGGGTGAAGCCTGCTGCTAGTGTCGTGGAGGTTGGTAGAGAGAGGAGAGGGGTGAAGCCTGCTGCCAGTATCGTGGAGGTTGGTAGAGAGAGGAGAGGGGTGAAGCCTGCTGCTAGTATCGTGGAGGTTGGTAGAGAGAGGAGAGGGGTGAAGCCTGCTGCCAGTGTCGTGGAGCTTGGTAGAGAGAGGAGAGGGGTGAAGCCTGCTGCCAGTGTCGTGGAGGTTGGTAGAGAGAGGAGAGGGGTGAAGCCTGCTGCCAGTGTCGTGGAGGTTGGTAGAGAGAGGAGAAGCTAAGTCTTAAGAGTTGACACCAACGTGTCCATCAAAGTGTCCATCATGCCCATTGCAAAATAGTCATAAAAAACAAACTGTCCAACACTTTCATGGATATAACGGGGGTTTGAATACTGTATACCACGTAACACTGTGCGTTTTTATCCCCTTTAGATAAGCACCAATCAAGAAAGAGGAGCTCTCAATTTTTTCACATCCATAGTAACACGACAAAAACACAATAATAACCATCAACTCAAGGGCACAGACTCAAAATGAAGACCGATCTGTCTTTCTTTTCTTGAAAAAAAAAAGGAATTGATATTGGACAAGACATCTGCATCAAGATGACATCACCTGCCAATAAATACCCCTTCCCCTGGCTACTTTGCCTAGTTATCTGAAACATTTGTACCTTAAGATGTGTATGGAAACAAGGAAAATGGCTGCAAATAACTCCGAAAACAGCCAGGCAATGGCGACAGAGTTTCACAGAGTTCACCTTTGAAGCTGACAATCAGCAATGGAAATCAATACTGAAAAAATATAGCAAAAGGCTTAAGACTCAAGTGCATCATATCAACTTATGGGGTGTAAGTTAAAGTACAACTGTATGGCGGAAAAATATAGATGTTTTAAAAACCAATGCTTCTTTTTGTTTTGGTCACAGTTTAAGGACTATTTCTTTGTTTTATAATCAATGTGACATTCACAATACTTCTGATAGGATGGCCATTTTTTGCATGGAAACGTGTATAAAATAATAGGACACTCAACCAACGCTTGTTTTAGGTCACAAATACCACATGCAGTAGAAAGATTAGCCTACTTCAACCTCTGTAGCTAAGTACTGTGATATTACAGTCACACACTGGGTTTACACTCCTTGAAATGAAAATAACACAAATTAAATTCCTCAATACTTAAATCTTCTGCCTTGAAAAACAGCAGCTGTATTGTAGTCAGTTATTGTATCTGGTAGAGTAGAAATACTTAGGCTTTTTCTGAATACGATTATTTGAGTAAATGGGCCGGATGTTTGGATTCGTTCAGGAGAAATATGGGTCTTTTGTTGTGAAATAGCATTTTTGAAACTGAACACGTGCAAAAAAAATAAACCTTCCACAAGTATGTCATTTCCCCTTGGCACTGTGGCCGTCTCAGACCCCGAACATCGCGGAAACCAAAACCATTGCAAAGTCCTTGTAATAATATTACACATCCCGCTTGTATAGTTGCAAAGTGCGAAAAACTGACTTGGTATAGTAAAAGCTATAAATGATAACAAAAACAAAAGAACAGAGAATGATATTGGTGTAGGAGCCCAAAAAACAAAGCATGCCGGCAACCTCCGCATATCTAACAAGTAGATACAACAAGTCACATGATCATTAGTTCTTCTCCTTCTCAGTTTAAAAAATGGTTTTTAAACTAACATAAATGAGTCAAGCTAGTAAAGATGCTACCTCTTTCTTGCCTACCTTAGCGCTGGAAGTATTGTACTGTAACATAAAAACCAAAAAGAGAAACAGAAAAATAGCTAACAACCATCAAATACAATTGTTTTACACCAATAGCCTCTTGGGACATATTATTTACAAATGAAGCAGTCATGCTCTTGTATGGGGTTTCCTTTAAAAGCTATCATTACACAAATACAACAAGAAGATTTATATTTTTATCATTTCTGCAGGCAACAGTCACAAATAAGAGTTTGAATAGATTCTTTGGAGATGGACAAAAACAAAGACATATGGGAAATAGGAAATGGGGTTTATGGGAAACCGGCAGGGCCAGTTTTGGAATAAAGACACTTCAAGTGTCTCATCCTCGTTCTTCCAAAGAAGGAAAGGTCAAAAGTCACAACGCTTACTGTATATAGTCACTGGATCTCATCGAAGGGAAAGAGAACTGTGGTGCATGACGTCTAGGGGTGGTAAGGTGTAGTTCCTGGGGGTAAGAGCTCATGGTTTGGGGTGAGAAGGGAGTCGAGGAAGGGGGTAGAGTTGGCCAGACGAGGGCCATGGGGTTGGGCTAGTCTACCATGGTGGTGAAGGGCACGTTGTTTTTGTGGAGGTTGGGGTTCTGAGAGTGGCGGTTGCGGCTGCGCACCGAGGAGAACATCATGTTGCAGCCGGCCACTTTGCACTTGTGCATCTCGCGCAGGTGCACAGTCTTGTAGTGCACGCGTAGGGTCCCTTTGTTGCTGTACACTTTGTGGCAGATGCTGCACAGGATCCCACCACTGCCACCGGTGGAAGACAGGACGGTCGGCGAGGAGGAGGGGTCGGCGCCGGTCAGACCTTCTTCCGATCTTCCTCCGACTCCTCCCTCGCCGACCTGGTCCCGCCGCCTCCCGTCCCCTGCCTGCCCCGGGGCATGCTGGGAGCAGTCCTCCTCGTCGCTGACCCCTCCCTCCTCCAGGTCATCCAATAGGATGCCCTCGTCGCTGCCCTCGTCCGACTGGCGTGATGAATGGACTGACCCGCTGGACTGAACGCTGGACGCGGTGCTCAGGTCCAGCACCATGTAGTCGTCTGGGGGCCACTGCGGTGGTAGAAGCCGTTGGTGAGGGGGTGGTGGGAGGGGTGGTGGTGGTGGTGATGGTTTAGGGGGTAGTGGTGGGGGTGGGGGTGGGGGTAATCGGTGCCTGCCGGGGAGCTGGCGTCACGGTTCAGCCCTCCTCCCCCCAGGCTGGCGCCGCCAATGCCCGCCCCTGCCATGGCGTCCAGGCCCAAGTGGTGCCCGGCGTAGATCTTAGCCAGGAACTCGGCGCGCAGGTCCTTGGGCAGCGGCGTGAGTTGGGGGTCCAGGACAATGTCGTCCAGCTCTTTGGTAAGCAGTTTGCGATGCAGGTTGATGTTGGAGCTGTGCCTGGTGGAAAGACATAATGAAGGGGGAGGTAGAGAGAGATCGTTTTCATAAGAAAATGGCTAAACAAGTTGTCAAATCAAGCAAAATGGTGTTTCAGCGCTTTAAACAATGACTGGAATGGTAACATTCTCAGATCCTTTTAGAAAGATGATACATTTTGCATTCCAAAACATGTGTTCTGTCTCGCCCAACACATGCACCTATGCTTGGAGTTCTAAGTATTTGAATGATATTGTATCAGTCACTACATTTTCAATAACGCTCCTCTCTTCCTGTCCTCTTCAGTAACCCCTGACCTCACGCCAGACAAAATAACTACTAAACGATTCACCTTGTTCTAGAACCTCTCCTCACTCTTCACCTTACTTACTTAACCTATCAAGAGGAAGCTACATTGAAATGGCTTCCAATGCCCTCCCTTTTAGGTGAGAGAGAGTCTACCCAGTCCTTCCCTTAACGTTCCCCTAACTGGTCTAACGTGGTGTGGCGAGAGCATCCCGCCACAGTGTTTACCACAGTCAGCACGTCTAGCACAGCTCCGCTGCAAATCCAATAGACTCTGACTCAATTAAATACTCCACCATATTGAATGAGAGTTTATCAATTGATTGGAGCTGTGGTAATGCGATAATGGAGGGAAAGTGGATAGCGTATTAGATCTCCGACAGCATTATCACACTGGCTCCCTATTGGAAGTGGCTTAATCAGGCCCCCCCTTTTAAACATATGATCCCCATGTATCCCCTTCGCTTTAATAAGAAAGAAAAATGTCCGCTTTTTCACACAGAGAGCAGTAGTATCTCATAACGCATAGCCACCGCCATCGAATTCACAACAAGGAAGTTTAAGCCTGGATCTGGTGTCGTGCTAAAGCTAGCTAGAGCTAAAGGGTATTGTTTGTGAGGTGTAGCAGTCTGCATTGCAAATCCATGCCAAAAGATGTGAGGTAAAATGTGTTTTGACAGCTCAAATTCAATGCCTCTTCCCTCCAATTCCACAGTTGCCATTTCAGACTGGGAGGGATGCAGGCTCCACCACAGCAAATGTCACAATAAAATGGACAAAGAAAGGTAAACATAAGTGTGTAATAACTGGTGCGAGATATGGAAGTGGCACAGTATACACATCCCACTGTCCACAATACAACATGTTAGGGGACTTTTCAAATGAAATCAAGACTTTTAAAGTGAAATGAAACAAAAGTAAGCAATGACTAAGGAATATCAAGCAGTGCTTTTAAATATGAGGGTGTTTCATGCAAGGCAAGGGGCACGGTGGAGGGTGGGACAAACTAAAAACAGACGTCCTTAGCAGGACAGGACGAGGGCAAATGGATTCACAATGTATAGTAGAGCTTACCAGCAGTGCCATGGTTGATGCAGTCAAAAAGGGTCCCTGGCCTTTAATTATTTAGTTCCCTATCGGACATTCTCCTGCAAGAGGGTAAAAATAGTATACATTCATTGGAATGGAGGGACCCCTTTCTTTCTGTGTTACAAGAGGAAGCAAACAGGAGCACCGTCCACTTGAGCATTGTCAGCATCGAGGAGCGGGGAGAATCGATTGGCCATGGTTGTCACTGCCGTGTGTGTGTGTGTGTGTGTGTGTGTGTGTGTGTGTGTGTGTGTGTGTGTGTGTGTGTGTGTGTGTGTGTGTGTGTGTGTGTGTGTGTGTGTGTGTGTGTGTGTGTGTGTGTGTGTGTGAAAGAGTGAGAGAGAGAGAGAGAGAAAATATACAGTACATCCATGTTCTGAGACGTATGGAAATTCTTTGCTCTCTTCTTTTAACCTATGATTACAGTCTGATACACAGATGTTGTTATCTTATGGTCCTAATAATCATAACTCATCTCCTAATGTATCACTGTGTATATGGAGAAATGACTGTTTCCACAACCAATAAACAAACAATTGGGTCTAGATATTTTGCTACATCGATTACATTCAATTTGATTGGTTTGTTGATTGTTTTTAGTGAGGATGCCAACAGGCTATGGCATTAGCTGATGTGATTGGGCTGTATGCTGTTGATGATGCTCAGGTAGGCGGGTCCTTTGCAACATGTCTCCACCCCTAAAGCCACACCCCACACACTGCTCATAAGCTCCAGTCTGCCATGGCTCCCTGACTGATGAGGTTAAAACACATGCTAAAGTGCCATGCAGTAAGTACCTGAATTACTACAGTATTACTAAGTACTACTGCATCAGCCATATGTCATTACTGTGATATCAGCATTTATACTAGATCACAATATCAAGACCACAACTGAATAACTAACACAGAGCACATCTACATTCTACATTTATATGTCCCTTCTGGTCCTTATACTGTCATTCACAAAGGCCACATTCTGACCCTGAGAAAAACAAGATGTGTTGAGTAATCAAACAATTAGTGATTACTGTTTAAAATAAATCAATAGATTGTTCATGTGCATCTTTGGAACAATTCAAGCCTGTGGAATATGGTGTGAGTAATGGCTGCTTGAATGGACTTTGCGGAGGAATTCACCTGCACCGGTGACAGATGCATCTCCTCCCGATCTCTAAACATATTCACTGGAAGTGTGTCAGGCTGCAGTTATATTCTTGGGGTTATATTTTCCTCATTTAGAGGCCATACACAGATTCCTTCATTTATCAGATTTAGCCTCTCTGCCCCATCTCCCTGTCTCCATCACTCTGCCACCACTATTTCACTCCCCCTCTTCCCCATTCCTCTACCCCCCAAACCAAACTCCCTCACTCCCTTCTCCACCTCTCCCTCCCTGATGACCAGTAACGTGGCAAAACCAAATTGACAGTCTCATCTTCGCCCAAAGACGGGGGAGGCCTCTTGAGAGGCCATTTTGTTTGTGCAGAGTAGGAGGAGATGGAGAGAGAGAGAGGCTAGCTAGCTAACGCGTCTGTCCCAGCAAACGTTAATCATCTTTAGGCTCCCGTCTCTCCTCCAATGGCCCTGTCCTTCCCTCTGTAGTGTGTGTGTGTGTGTGTGTGTGTGTGTGTGTGTGTGTGTGTGTGTGTGTGTGTGTGTGTGTGTGTGTGTGTGTGTGTGTGTGTGTGTGTGTGTGTGTGTGTGTGTGTGCGCACGCACTGTCTAAATGAGTCGTAATGAGCAAAGTGAAGTCATATTAAACTGACGCTGATGGTTCTTTGCCTCTGCTGTCATGTGGGGTTGCTATGTGATGAGGTTTGGAGTGGAGAGGTGGGAGGATGATCGAGGGGTTGGGTAACACATTCATCATTATCTGTCTTTATTCTCTACTAGCTGTACTACCTCAGCAACACACACTGAAGTTCAGTTCAGACGTAGCTGGAGAAACTTGATCAAAAAGTTCATAAAAGGAATATCCCTCTCAGGGGTTGGTTACACAGACTCCATAGACACACCATGGAGGTTTAGATGGAAGGCTAAGTTACAGATCACATCAACAAAGCCCTGTCATTATATTAGCCTACAATTACTTACAGAATGTGAAATATTTGCAACGCTTATTGTTCCAAACGAAAGCCTTCTGAAAGTGATTCTCTGATTATCTTTTTGTCTTTATCCACAAAACCCAAATGTATCAAAGATAAATTAACATAAAAGTCCCCTTTCATAATGTAATGTCATTAACATACTGTTCATCAGTAGATATTTTGTATTTTGAACTCGGGATCTGTGGCTAAATTAAATAACACATTCTCTCTATAAATGATCAGGCCTTTGTTTAAGCATGGCAAATCAAGAGACTGCAGCTTTACCAAGTTCTACCAGAGACTGGGCCCACATGGCTTGAAAGGAGCAGGGGAGAAGGAGGGGGAGAGGGGAGGAGGAGGAGGAGGGGAGAGAGGAGGAGGAGGAGGAGAGGAGAAGAGAGAGGGGGAGGAGGAGGAGAGGAGAAGAGAGAGGGGGAGGAGGAGGGAGAGAGGGGAGGAGGAGGACAGAGAGGGGGAGGAGGAGGAGGGGAGAGAGGGGGAGGAGGAGGAGAAGAGAGAGGAGGAGGGGAGAGAGAGGGGGAGGAGGAGGAGAGTGGCTCTCAAATGTAATTAACCTTCACTCTCTGCATCCCTCGATCCATGTGGGGACGAGGGTCCGCTGCACACTAGTGCATCATGGGAAATAAGTGTGGGAAAGCACCTGGTGACAGAGTCCTCCGATGAAAATGAATAAAACAAGGAAGAGTCTTAATATAAACATGTAGAAAAGAGAGAGGGAGGCCCTGTCGTTGATTTAGGAAAATATGATTAACGAGGATAATAAAGCCGATGATTACTGGTCGGCACGCCTTTCAGACGTTAATCATACTACCGCTGCTGCCACCTCTGTGTGTGTGTGTGCCGCCCTCCACAATAAATATGCAATCATTTACCTCTGAGCTGAGCACCTGGTGGCCAGGGGGCTGGAGGGAAACACTGTACTGTTACTGTATCGATGTATAACTAGCAGCTAGATGTTAGAGGACTCTCTGTACTCTATTAGCCGTGTGTGTGTGTGTGTGTGTGTGTGTGTGTGTGTGTGTGTGTGTGTGTGTGTGTGTGTGTGTGTGTGTGTGCGTGTGTGTGTGTGTGTGTAAAACAACAGTATGCTATGTTTATCCTGTTAGTTAACCACGCCATTGATCTGTATCTTTACATCTACGTCACCATGTAGATACAAAATGCCCCCCCCCCCTCTCTCTTCAAACGCTTGGGACACTATTGTCATTTCCCATTGTCTTTTGTTGTTTCCCTCAAATATTAATATGATACCGTATATCAAATGTCCTTGTCCTCCCCTCTAATTGACTCTGACATCGGGGCTTTTGAAGGTAGCGTTTGTTTGATGCGCCTACCTACGATCCTCTGGGGTGTCACTCCACTGTAGAGAAATAATTGACTAATGGGATATGCTGAGGTACCTGGACAACCTCCTGTTGTTGGTATAGACGTCAACATCTCGCTGTGAGGAGAGAGAGGAGAGGTGGTGGGGGAGAGGAGGAAGCTGGTTATTAGCACTGCATATTACAGACCTGGATTTTGCATACATTATCTGGTTGGAAACAAATGTCTGGGTGTCCCATCAGATTTAGGCTCAGATACGGTTTCTGTTGTTACAGAAATTTGACATTCTAAAGCTCAAATACAAGGGATGATGAGAAGGCGTGTGGTTTGGTTTACTGAGATTAAGTATCATTATTCTGTGATATAATGAATAGATTATTATAATTACAGGTTATATTGCATTAAATGTATTTAATTAATCATGCAGTTACTTATCAGATTATTTTAAATATTATTTGAATTTGTGCTAAAATATAATAATGATTGGTTTCATAATATCAGAAATAATATGTTATTAGCTGTGGAATTTGTAGTGAATCTTATGAAAAATGTCATTTGAAACTACTCAAACTTTATGTAGCAGCAAACCAATGTCTGAGGCGTTGTGGTTTCCCAATCCTTCCTCCACAATAATATTATCAGAGGGGAAAAGTCCTTATGAAAACCACCAAATTATTTTCCCATGTTACAACTACAATTACACTGCAGCATGCATTATGTAGTTAAGGGATTACCCAGGGACACATCTGATTGGTGTTCGGCCAGAGTCCTGACTATAGCTTCAATACCCCACAATTCCTTTGGCCCCGCGATACCCCTCTGTTGTTACGCTTCTCTCCTTATTCCATAGGAGCGGCAGGCTCAGTAATACATCCCATATGCTACCAGGAATTTATGCGCCACACAAAAGATCTGTCCCGAATGGCACCCTATTTACCATATAGTGCACTACTTTTGACCAGGGTTCTGATCACAGGTAGTGCACTATATAGGGTATAGGTTGCCATTTGGGACACACTCAAAGTATGGAAACAATAGTGTACTTAGGTGTAACTCACCCACATCTTGGTCTAAAACCGTCTTCCTTCTAAGATCCATATGTTCACAGCAGTGATTGTCCTCTCTTCCTGCTACACACCTATCTATTCATCAGTGCCTTATGTTAAAGCGCTTCTGGAATTTATACGCTTGTGTTTCTGGTAATCGAGTCAAACTGTCACACGCACATCACTAGGGCAAGATTCCACAGTCACTGTGACACCGTGTCTGTGACCGTGGGTTGAGGTTCATGCTTCACTATAAGCCTGTGGAAGACATTTGGGTTCATCTTTGAGCCAAGATGGAAGACGAAACACAGTCTAATTTGACCTCGCTCCCTCACAGTTGCACCTCTATACTACAGCACCCACTGCCTCTTGGAAACCATATCCTTTACTGTGAGTGAGTCAGAGGATCCTAACTAGTGCTGTTTTTCACTGATTCGTTTTTCCCACCACTGTCATCCCTCGTCGTTTAGTGCCGGAGTTAAGTGTTTTTTTAAAGGCCATTACGGGGTCGTGGCGGCAGATGCTAATACAAGTGGGGAGCGCTAATGTCGGAGAGCGCCCAATAAAAAAGATGGACGGCTAAATTATATAGTTGGGAGACAAGCTGTGGCAGTGGTCGGGAAGGATGACGGGCGGGGGGAGGGCTCTGATTCATAGTTCTACCTGGACTTCCACTAAATAAGGAAGTAGGCCGCTGAATTAGGCCTCCTCATTGGTCAGTTTGGCCATGTGTGTCCAGCTCCTGAGCAGGTATTGGTCGGCTTACTCGCCACTCATTCAGAAATGTGTGAGGTGAGTCTTTGGGATGCCTCGATACCATTGGAGTTTCTGTCATGGTAATTTAGTATCTAAACATTTGTTGAGATGTCTGTTCGCTGTGGGGAAGCTGTTATTTGCATCGTATCAAACCATAAGGTCAGGGCTATTTGTTTAATATCATATTTTATTTTAGTGCAATAAAGAGACAAATAAAAAATACTGTGTACATTACAATGAATGAGTGAGTCTCTGTATCTGTAGGAACGCATCAGCTTTTGAGTTTGTGTGATTTTATACGTGCACAAGCATGTGTTTGTGTGTGTGGTTATGCGAGACAGCAGACCTCTCGTGCCCCGGGCGCTCCCTGTCCCTAAAGCCTCGTCAAAGAGGGTAACGAACTAACGCATCATCCGCGGCTGTGTCAAACACACGCATCGGCACGGCAACGCATCCTTTAATAACACTTCCTGTCATCTCCTGCTGTCGGCACCAGCTGCGTCAGGTGAGCGGCATGATTTCACCTTCTCTTCTCCTCCGCTAACTCTATTTTACCTGTCTCTTCTCCTCCATCCCCCCTTTCCCCTCTCCTCCGCTAACTCTATAACCCATCTCTCTTTTTTCCCTCTCATCCACCTACTCCATCCCCTCCCTCTATCCCTGCCTCCATCCCTCTCTCCCTGAACAAGTGCCAGAGTCACCTGCTCTATTTACTTGGTGCTAATGAACAAACAGGAACAGAATGAACAGATGCCACTGAAACAAGGAACTTAATAAAGGCCCCGGGTGGAGAGGGAGGCAGGTGGAGGGTTGCTGTTGAGACAAAACAACTGAGAAAAACTAGAGAAAAACTCCTCAGAGAAGTAAAATAGATTAGGAGGGGAGAAAACACACTCGCTCTTTATCTAAATAAAAAAGTGTCACTTGTCACCACGGCGTGCTCTAACACAACAAAACATGTTTTTATCTCTTTCTTCAGAGGAGCTGGTTGAGTGAGGCTTCCCTCTTCTAGAGCTCTAGAATGTGGCATATGTCATTATACTGGGAGCAAAGGCATGCTGTGTGTGTGTGTGTGTGTGTGTGTGTGTGTGTGTGTGTGTGTGTGTGTGTGTGTGTGTGTGTGTGTGTGTGTGTGTGTGTGTGTGTGTGTGTGTGTGTGTGTGTGTGTGTGTGTGTGTGTGTGTGTGTGTGTGTGTGTGTGTGTGTGTGTGTGTGTAAAAGAGAGACAGGGGGTGCATTTGTTACACTTGAAGTCATGTCTATTTTCGAGGGGCGTTGGGGAGGAGATGAATTTACATTTCCTTTCAAGGGCCCTTTTCCACCGACACCCCACTGTGAAGACAGACTGGACCGTTCAGTCAAATGGACATGCTTGTTTACACGGTGGTCAGGGGAATAGACCTGGCAATGTCACACACAAGGCCTTTACTTCGGGTTTTTTTATGATGCTAATAACAATGCTAATGAGTCACTATCGATGCTACCATGGGGTCGTTGTTGAGAGTTTCAATTCCCTAATATCCGGCCACATTTGATAGGCTATTTTTCAAACCACTCTTAGGCCAGTCGAAGTCTAACTTCAAACATCCCCTCATGCAAAAAAACAAAACAATTGTTAGCAATTCCTTGGAGAGCTAAATGCTAGTTGCTAGCCCAGGGCACTCTGATGTTGTGTAGCCTCAGCATGTGTTGTGTTCTGGCGTCAACCTGCTGCTAGCTTTAGTGGGTGTGTGTATTCTGGGAGGGTGTGTGGGAGGTTGTGTGTTCTGGGAGGGTGTGTTTGGATAGGGTGGATGTGCTAACAAGCCCAGGTAGGTAGAGCGTGGCTAGCCTCACCTCCTGGAGCAGGGCGCTAATACATGCAGTGGCTTGACAGACCGCTGTCTACGTTAATGTATGCTACCTCACCTGTCAGTAACGAGGTGAGTGAGGGGAGGTAAACAGGGGTATATCTCAGAGTGGAAGATTGTGTGTGTGTGTTCTGGCGATGACACCCTACTTCTCTGAACTTTGACATGACAGTCAACAGATGCCACTGTATACCTGTTACATTATAAAGTGTATCTCTGCTAATGGTGCATTTCACTTAACATATGGTAGGTGACGCCTTAATAATTTCACTCCATCTAAGTAAGAAAAAAGACTTCATTGCAGTTGCGTAGCTCATCAAGAAAACTCATCTACTGTCCTAAACTTCCCCGTTACTAATTCCACAATTACTGATATGATGAAATATCAAATAAAACGATACATGCACCACACATACATCCACAACATTGTCAATGTTTCTAATTACGTCATGTAATGACAAAACATATGTAATGAACCTACCTGTAATGAATGCCTGAATTGTTAGTATTTTTATATATATATATATATATATATACACATATACATATATATATAAATATATATATATATATATATAAATATATATATATATATATATATACACATATACACATATATATATATATACATATATATATACACAGTACCAGTCAAAAGTTTGGACACACCTACTAATTCAAGGGTTTTATTTTTACTATTATTCTACATTGTACAGCTTTGTACTATGATATAACACATGGATTCATGTAGTAACCAACAAAGTGTTAAACAAATCAAAATATATTTTATATTTAGATATATATATATATGTGTATATATATATATATATATACACACACCACCGTTCAAAAGTTGGGTTCACCTAGAAATGTCCTTGTTTTTGAAAGAAAAGCACATTTTTGTCCACTAAAATAACATCAAATTGATCAGAAATAGAGTGTAGACATTATTAATGTTGTAAATGACTATTGCAGCTGAATGTTATATATTTTTATGCAATATCTACATAGGCGTACAGAGGTGCATTATCAGTAACCATCACTTCTGTGTTCCAATGTCATGTTGTGTTAGCTAATCCAAGTTTATCATTTTAAAAGGCTAATTGATCATTAGAAAACCCTTTTGCAGTTATGTTAGCACAGCTGAAAACTGTTGTTCTAATTAAAGAAGCAATACAACTGGCCTTCTTTAGACTAGTTGAGTATCTGGAGCATCAGCATTTGTGGGTTCGATTACAGGTTCAAAATGTCCAGAAAAAGAGAGATGAAGACTATTCCATGCGAGAAATTGACAAGAAACTGAAGATCTCATACGCTAACTGGCTCTAACCAGAATAGAAAGAGGAGTGGGAGGCCCCGGTGCACAGTGAATTTGTAAGTCGCTCTGGATAAGAGCGTCTGCTAAATGACTTACATGTAAATGTAATAGGCGACTCGGGATGCTGGCCTTCTAGGCAAAGAAAAAGCCATATCTCAGACTGGCCAATGAAAAGAAAAGATTAAGATGGGCAAAAGAACACAGACACTGGACAGAGGAACATTACGGAGTTTCCTCTTCACTGTTGACATTGAGACTGGTGTTTTGCAGGTACAATTTAATGAAGCTGCCATTTGAGTACTTGGGAGGCATCTGTTTCTCAAACTAGAAACTCTTAAATACTTGTCCTCTTGCTCAGTTGTGCACCGGGGCCTCCCACTCCTCTTTCTATTCTGGTTAGGGCCAGTTTGTGCTGTTCTGTGAAGGGAGTAGTACACAGCGTTGTACAAGATCTTCAGTTTCTTGGCAATTCCTCGTATAGAATAGCCTTAATTTCTCAGAACAAGATTAGACAGACGAGTTTTAGAAGAAAGGTAATTTTGAGCCTGTAATTGAACCCACAAATGATGATGTTATGTGTGTGTGTGTGTATAAATATATATATATAGTTGTATTGTTTATCTCAAATTCTTGTTTTGTTACTTGTCATGTTTTTTGTGGACCCCAGGAGAATAGCTGCTGCCTCCGCAAAAGCTACTGGGTTTCCAAGTAAACAAATGAATTAATAACACCAGTTGTATCATAGTATTCATTCATACTCTACTGATATTTAAATAATTAGTCAGAAAAATTGAGGCAGTCAAATTAAGAACCAATGGTAAGCCAAGAAAAAAGACACTGTTAGTGTGTATATATGTGTGTGTGTTGTACGACACTCACCTGTCTCTACTCCGTCGGGAGGGGAAGGCGGCGTTGCAGCCGGACACGGTGCACACGTGCATCTCTTTGAGATGCACGTTCTTGTAGTGCAGTTTGACACTGTAGGAGCTCTTGAAGCTCTTCTTGCACACGTAGCAGATCTTGGGGTCGTTGGAGTTGGGGCTGGTGCACAGTTCTCCCTCGGGGAGTGCGAGGAGGGGAACTTGGGCGGGCTGGCGCCGTAGCTCATGGAGGAGATGAAGCTCTCGTGAAGGGCAGCCATGCTGGCGGCGGCGGCTGCAGCAGCCGCCATGCCCCCGTTGTAGAGGCCGTACTGGCTCATGCAGAACATGTCGTAGGTGGGGTCGTTGAGCTCCTCCTTAATCTTGATGGCGGGCTGGTGGGGTGAGGGTGAGGAGCGGCTCTTGGGGTCTTCCATCTCCTTCCTCAGCTGCGCCTCCTCATCTCTGGCCTCCAGGTCCTCCTGGTCCTTTTCCAGGTTGTTGCCTCCTCCTACTCTGGAGCTCCTGGAGGAGTTGAGCCTCAGCCTCTGGTGCTGCTCCTCCACCTCCATCATCTCCTCGCGGTAGAACATCTTGGAGTCCGAAGTCTCAGAATCGTTCTCAAAGTCTCTCTCGTGGTCCTGGTCCTCGGAGGTGAAGCTGTCCATGCAGCGGAGCTCACCGCCTGGGCCTCCCCTCTCGCCCTGCCGCCCTCGCCTCCGGGTCCCTCTCCCCGGCAGTCGTCCTGGTCGTGCCTCATCAGGTGTCCCCTCATCAGGCCTGGGCTCATCTCATCCTGGGAGGGGGACTGGTGCCCGCTGCCGCCGCTGTGGTGGCCGTTGTTGTTCCCTCCTCTGCTGTTGTTGTTGTTGCGGTTTCCATTGATGTTGTTGTGGTGGAGGTGGGAGGAGGGGTGGTGGTGGTGGTGGTGGTGACAACTGTCGTCATCATCGTCGTCTTTGTCCTCATCGTACTCGTCCGCCACGTCAATCACCTCCTTCTCGATCTTCACCGGCATGCTGGACTTACGGGGCTTCTTCTTGGGGGTGGGGTCCGTGTTGGTGGCAGCAGCTGGATCCTGCTGGGGGATACTGGAGGTGGGCAGCCTGTGGTGGGACATTAGCCCACCTTCAGAAGACATATTGTGGGCGTTGTGGGAGGCTGCGGCGGCAGCCAGGAGCTGATGCTGCTGGTCCATCAGAGAGGTGTTGTTGGTGGTGGAGGGCAGGATGGGGCTGGTGGGCAGTGACACTGGAGGACTGACCAGGTGCTGTGGGGACAGCAGCGTACGGTAGAAAGGGGGCACCGGCTGGATGGGCTGCACTGACTTCAGGGAGGGGAAGACCAGTGGGCTCTGCAGGGGTGACTGGAGCATGGTGTCCAGGGGCGGGGTGGCGAAACCCAGAGGTGGCCGTCCGGGACTGGTGAGGGTGAAGCCGCTCTTGGCGCTGGAGATGACGGGCGTGCCGGGGCCCGACCCACGGATGAGGTCCTTGTCACGGTTGTTCCTCAGCATGGGCATGTGCAGGCGTGGGTTGGGGTTGGCGCTGTGGCGGTTGCGGCTGCGCAGCGAGCTGAACACCATGTTGCAGCCCTCGATGGTGCAGCGGTGCTTGATCTTGAGGTGTACGGCGTTGTAGTGGATCTTCAGCGTACCTTTGTCGTAGAAGGTCTTTCCGCACGAGTTGCAGCACACACGGCCCTTGCGTGAGGTGGCTCCCATGCGGCGCATGCGGTGCATCTTGGAGGAGAAGGATGAGTGGGTAATGCTCTTGGACTGCTCGCTCTTCACAAAGTGGTGGTGGGCCTGGTGGTCGTTGAGGGAGTTGGACCTAGGCCGTGGGGTCCCGGGTTGCCCCTGGCCTTGCTGCTGCTGGCCTTGCTGCTGCTGTTCCGTCTGCTGCTGGGACAGCTGGTTAGAAGGAGTGGGCGAGATGGGTGATGCCCGGTTGTTGGGCTCCTGTTTGGGCTCGATGGCGTTGTTTATGCCCCCCAGGGCTCCGATGCGGCTGGGGCTCTGACCGCTGCTGCGGAAAGGGCTGAGGGATACTTCCGGACTCGCTGCTCTCCACCGTCTCGCCCTGGTTGGGTAGGCTGGCCTCGCGATCCCGGTCGTGGAGGCCCCGGAGGCCCGACTGCTCCAGCGCCAGGCCATTGGGGGGCAGTCCCAGCATGGGGGCCGACACAGGGTTGATGTACTGGAACGGCAGCAGGAAGGCTAGACTGTTAGGGATGTTCTCAAAGTGGTGGATGCTGGACGGGCTGCTGGTCTCAATGTGGTTGAGGAGGCCTGGGCTTCGACCACGTCCCGTGCTGTTGCTCTCGATGAACGTCCGGATGCCTGAGTCGGTCTTGGAGGAGGGCACGGTGACCGCCTGACCCTCCTTCTCCTGGATGGCCATCAGCTCCACGATGGACTTGGTCTCTCCGAAACGAAGGAACTGCTGCAGGGTGATGATCTCCTCTTCCCGAGACATAATGGACCAGCGGTCCAGCACCTTGCCCGCAGCATCCTAGAGGCCCAATGGAAAGACGAGAGAGAATAGACAAAACACACAAAAGTTATTGATTGTGCATAATCACCGTGGTCGGTCTGAGGTCGAGAGGGAGCGGGGTGGAAGGGGTAGGGAAGGGGTGTTGTTATCGGCTCATGAAATTCAGAGGCCCCTGAAGCGACAAGTAAAGATTGATAATAGAGCTCTGATAATAACCCTCCTCCTCTTCCCTGTCCCTCTTTCCCTTCCCCCTTTCTCTCCTTCCTTCTTTACCTTTCATCAGCTATGCATACACAGTCATTAGGCACACAGCGAGAGGAACAGGGAGAGTTTAATAAAGTCTAAAAGCAAACAAATGGAGTCCGCTGGGGCGGTGGGGCTGGTGGGCTATTAGTGGGTACCTGTGAATTCTAACCATTTCTGGGGACGTTGATCTATTCGCTGTGAGACTGTTTAACAAAAACAGCCCATGAAAGATGTGAACTCTCGCTGAGAGTCCCTCAGAACAGCGCACGGCACGCAGCTCCGCTATGTTTACTGCCGCGATGACAGCCGGGGAGAAAAAAGGCTGCTAAAAGAAAGAATGGATTAATTAGTGCGAACCACTAATCGTACCTTGCTACTTGGCAGCCATTTTTCATAGTTTCCTCTTATCTCTGAGGGAATCTAATGAACAAAGTAAAATGGAGTTAGGAATATTAGTCTATGGGGGGTTAAGTCGACTTTGACATTAAAATAAGAACATCCATGTTAATTTAAGTGCGTCTTTGGAGGTGACACCGATCTGGCATCACGTTCATTAAGAACAGACCTGGGATCAGTTTTTATGTTAATGAGGTTTACGGGATGCATATCTCCCATCAGATTCAATACTAAAGAAGCAGACATACTTTATCAGTGTGACCGTGTCAAGAGGAAAACGCATGTGCTTGCATTTACACTGCCTATGGAGAGAAGGCGGGAGGGAACGGGAAATGAAATGAAGTAAATGTTGACAGGACATATTTTACATGGGCCTTGGTGTTTCCCAACCCTGTGCTTGTGGAGCCCTGTGGGAAGCGTGGGAAACAAAGTTTCCATCCTGGGAGAAAAGAATGACTCCGATGGGAGAGCTCTCAGCATTATTCCAAGAGGAGCACTTTCTTGGCGGCCATCTCTTTTGGAGATGGTGCTATTAACCACAGAAAAATAAAACGCCTCGAGTTTTGAACAAACATGCGCGTCAATTGCCAAACGTCGAGACATGGCAATGGATTCTGGGAAAGGAATCTTGGCAAGACCTGAACCTGAACTGAAGGAGTTTGCGGTCGAGCTCAGAGCTTTGATACACAGAATACTGACCCAGTTCTGTTGTCTCAGACTCTGAACCCACTGGTGCTGTGACTGTGTACTGCGAGGGTGGAACCCAGCAAATCACTAACGGAGATTGGCACATCCTGTCAACTAAACAACTTATTTGATTGACAGACTTTAACAGGTGTTAGTATGAGATTCAACATGAGTGCTAATCAATTATCTAGATATTTTATTTTAAATTTAAGTCCCACATTGCTGTTCACACGGAAGAAAACGGGTCTGTGTGCACTACAGAGCTGCTACTTTGTGAATGGTGTGAGTGTGTGTGTGCATACATGTATGTATATATGCATGAGTGTGTGTGTGTGTGTTTATTATATGAGTGGTGGGGATAAACACTACAGTTTACTCTGCATGGTCCTGTGGGACCTCTGCAGCCCAGTCAAGTGTGACTTCAAGGGAAGGACAGTGCAACCACAACAATTAGAAGCAACGCTAGGGTTCCCCGTTCACACCCCGCTCCTTCTCTCCTGCCTGGCAGAATCTATCAGAGATACAACAGTCTAAGAGGGGCTAAAAATACATCACAAAGGGCCTTAAAGGGAAAAACACAAGATAAATGTTTAACAAGACAGAGGGAGAGAGAGAATGGAAAAGGAAGTGTGTGTGTGTGTGTCTGCATGCGTGTGTGTGTGTGTGTGTGTGTGTGTCTGCGTGCGTGCGTGTGTGTGTGTGTGTGTGTGTCTGCATGCATGTGTGTGTCTGCATGCGTGTGTGTGTGTGTCTGTGTGCGTGCGTGCGTGCGTGCGTCTGCGTGCGTGTGTGTGTGTGTGTGTGTCTGCATGCATGTGTGTGTGTGAGTGAGAGTGAGGGGTAGATATAGAGTGGTTGCACATCATGCCCTTAGACATAGAAGCCAAATGAATCCTTGGGAGATGGAACATCAATAGTAACTGGGGTTATTTGTTGTTAAATATACATTAAAAAAACATTTTACACTTTCATTCTGTGTGTGTGAGTTTTTCGCTTGGAGGTATATGACTTTAAATTGTAGCCTGGGCACTATTATTTCATAGCTGCACGGCCGTTGGGGCATGTGGATTTCCATCGGATTCCATTGAAAAAGTTAAATTAGAAAGTGTATAATTAGGCAGAAAGATAAGAAATGGAGAGAATTGCTCAGAAATAGTCACTTTGAAATGTACAACGCGAGTCGTAGAATAAGGGTCACATACGTTAATAAACTGACAAGTACATAACAGGCACGTACGCACAAGGGACACAAACTCACCAAATGATTGGTGCAGAATGGAATAGCTATGACACATTCCAATATACGTGGTACTACTTTGGATCTGTTTACTGTTACAAAGTGACACTAATGAAATACAATACAGCAAATTTGATCAGAGGTAGGTTATGGATTAGAAGATGCCCAATAAAAAGGTAGGCCTACACTGTGCAGATCAATCAACAATAAATGTTCCTCACTTACCCTAACCACTGAGGAGAGAGTCAGACATTGCTGTTTCAAAGGTTCAAAGGTCACGCCACCACTTGGCAGTCCAAGTCCCCTTAAAAACCCATCACACGCAATTTATCCTTGTGCTTTTCAGAACACTGTCCGGACACAGACAAGTATGGCTTATGTTCTTATCATATTCTTCCCTCCCATCCCTTCATCCCTGCTTGTTGTTCAATCACGATACAGGTCAGTACTACGGCTATGGAGAGAGAGGGCCCGTACTGCAGTGGGGGCTAGGAAACCACACGGCCCAGCCTCCGTCCACTGTTCTGCTCTGCTCCAGATGCTCCTGAAGCACAGTCAACAGGGGCTTAGGCCACGGAAGGGGAGAGATAGATAGATGGAGAGAGAGAGGGGGGTAGAAACACAGACAGGAAGAGAGAGAGGGTGAGGGAGAAACTCCAGCTTGCATTTACTGAACCCCACACCAACCAGAGTGAGTGAACAATATGAGGGGATTAGCTTGACTACAATTCCTGGTCCAGGGGGAAACCTCATGTGCTTTTTATCTCAGAAACTCCTCATTATTATTCGGCCATTTAATAACCCCTCTCTGTTTACGCTGTGTAATAGTAGATGTTTAACGTGTTTTATGGTAACACTATCAAAGTACAGACCACAAGAGCTGGGCAACCAACAATTGTAAATAAATATTAACAGATAATAAAACATAACATATTGGACACTGAACAAGAACATGTTTCATTGCATATTTCAGTCAAAGCAAAATGCTATTTGATGGTATCATGACTGGGCTTCATGTCTTTTATATACAAAAACAACTCTTTAGCACTTTTCTGTAAATAAACTGAAACTGTGAGACTCGATCCACGTTCAAACACAAAGATATGCAATGATAAACCACTTGTACATCAACCGCCGCTTGTTAATTGAATGCTAACTTCCTAGAAGATGAGAAATAACGTCTAACACCACAATAGCTAGTGTGTGTGTGTGTGTGTGTGTGTGTGTGTGTGTGTGTGTGTGTGTGTGTGTGTGTGTGTGTGTGTGTGTGTGTGTGTGTGTGTGTGTGTGTGTGTGTGTGTGTGTGTGTGTGTGTGTGTGTGTGTGTGTGTGTGTGTATACACACTGTATACATATCATATCTCAAATTCCGAGACAGCTGATGTACATATTTGCACACAAACACAAAGTCCCTGTAGTGTTAACCACCTCTTGCAGCCCACTCTGCATTAGCGCATTAGTCTAGCGCCGCCGCCGCAGCGTGAGTAACAAATGTGCCATTAGAAGCACTTTTTACAAGGAGGCACTCATCTCCCAATTAGCCTAATGTTGGCCCTCTCGTTCCCATGTATTTTCCAGCACTGCCCCCTCCACTCCTCCATCCAACCCCAAGTAATACCTCATTAATCCCTCCCCCTCGCCCCGTTCCTCCTCCCTCCAGAGGTATGACAGATCACCCTGTCACTACACATCCCAGAGTCCTTTAAACAATGCGGATAAACCTCTGTTTGTGAGGTTAATGACAATGAAACAATAATTACAGCAGAGACGCAGCGGTAGGATACTTAATCTAGTGGACGGCCCTCTACCCCCTCTACGTTATTACTTTATCCACCGTGTCCGTGTCACTCGGAATTCATCCGCCCGACGACGGCTGTGCTTATTTGTCTTGCAACCGGTTGGCTCGCTAGCTGCGTTCCCTGGTAATGTTTGCTAGTAGCGGAGGTGCCCGGGTGTTGTCGGGGGCGCCCGGCCCAGCAACCTGCCGTGTTAAATGATGGCTGACAGGAGAAGATGGTCTTGTTATGGGGCCGGGGCAACGCTGTCAGATTAAAACAAAACAGACAATTATACAATTAGCTGTAGCGCTAGTATTAACAGGCTGCGCTGAGAGAGAGAGAAGCTGGGAGGTTTAACATAGAGGACTAGAAGGAAAACATACACATACATCGCTAATCATCACCTATCATAACCAATGACCCAGTCTATTTGGCAGGGAATGGAGAGAGATCCTGCACTCCTCACGCAAGGCAAACAAAGCTAATATCAACCATTAATATCTATGGGCTGTACAGTCGACAGTCGTGTTCTGGGGTTTGTGGAATAGGGGGATCTGTGACCCAGATATAACTAAAGATGTCATAATGGGGGTTATCGTCTTACTAGGCTTTATGATAATGCCATTCAATAGATATATACATTATATCCAGTAAGTGCATCTTGGCCCTAATAGATGTAGGTTACAATGCATAGGCTGGCTACGCTTGAGGCAGCTTCACCAAGGGCAGAGCAATGCGACCAGCCAACCACACGGCTGTATGTATTACCCTATTGCCGCGAAGGAGACTACTGGCTGGCCGTGGCGTTGGAGTTGAACCCTGGGAACCACATTGATCCACCAATCGGCTTGCAGTGCCGCGTTCCCCCAGAACACACCAGGGAATCCCCTATTGATCCCTCTCGGCCGCTCTCTCATCCCCAACGTGAAAAAAGAAACGGCCTCTATCCCCACGCTCGCCACTTCAAGGGAGGTTAAGCACGAGTTCCTTGTGATCTGAGAAGGTCTTGAACCTTGTGGCTTCCCTCCTCCATGTTCTGTTTCTCTCCCTCCCTTTCTCCCATAATTCTTTTCTCTTTCTATCGCTCCATGAATAATGTATTTGGGTAGTGGTGGTGGCGAGAGGGGTGCCATGGGGGACGGGGTTCACAAAAGCTCAGTGCCTGGAGCCATCAAGTCAGAGGGCTAGGGCTGTCTCCAGCCCCTGCTCCGCTCCCATTGGCAAGGTCGGAGGTCATTGGTTGAACAACCAGCACCACTTCCTGCATGGTGATGATGGGTCACAGGGGAGTGGGTCGACCCAGACGTGGGCGGAGGACATTTGTCAGGAACCGGTACTCTGCGATCTCGCTTAGCTAACACCATGTTCTCATTTAAACTGAATGTTTTGTATGTGAGAGAACATACTTTAAAGATGGCGAACGCTTTACATTATTTTCTGCATTATCCTACATAACTATATCTGATTGGTAAAAGGGCATTTTAAAATGTTTACTTCCAATTGAAATGATACAGTAGTGCTATTAGATAATGGTGTCATGTATTACAACACTCAAAGGAAACAAGACACTGACACTGTCTTAGAGGAAACAATCAGAAACAGTCTGGAGAGAGAGAGAGAGCGGGTGGGGTTGGGTGATCTTAAAGGACTCATGATGACCCCTGAGGGAGTGCGATTCACCCAGCCCAGGCCTGGAGAATCATCCTGTTTTCCATATAACATCCCAGCCGCCCCTTGAAAAGACACCCTGACGTCTAAACCAGGTGGGATTCAATAAAAGTCTACACATGGCCCTTCTGCTGCGCCGCGTTCATCATTCTTACTAGAACTTGGGAGGGGGAGGCAGATCAGATATGGAATCCGGGTTGATGCCTTTTCCGTTATTCAATTAAACCCAGGCACTGCAGGTCGTGGTCAATATGATGCTCATCAGGGCCAGAGACTCCTTCAGAGCCAGAATGACTGGGGTCTGCTCTCTCTGCAGTGTGAGTGAATGTGACTGCTTTTTCACTGAGAACCAGACACAGTGATCAAGCAATTCAAGCAGACTAGCCCAGAGATACCCTGGCTCTGCCTCCCTGGTTGCTCTCCAACCTGATTTAACTCAAGGCTTTGGTAAAATATTCATGATGACGTGTCGGTTGTTGCTTAGGGCGCTAATCGAGTGGAGTGAAATTTATAGTGGTGGTTGCATGCAGGCGGTTTAGGGCCTTTCTACCAGGACAGATAGGGTGAGTCACTCTCTGGCACTCCTTGACATCTAAGTGGCCCAGGGCGAGCTGTTCCCCCTCTTTTTCCCAGGGTCTCTCCCTTTCTGCCCCTAAAGAGTGTCTGGTAACCTCTGGTTGTTTTAAAGCTGTCCCTCCGCAACCCTTCAAAGGGAAGGAGGACGGTCCTTTGGCCACAGCCCAGCAGAGGTGCAGATGGGACGGCACATGGAAGCCATTTCGGGGGCCTCTGCGCCGCAGTGGATTAGAAAAAAAATCTTTGGAGCTGCCCAGGCTTCAGATCAGTTCAGAACCTTTCAAGATGCGCCCGCAGCAGTTAAATCTTAGCACCGTCTGGCCGGGCTTGGACTGATCTATTGATTTCGCTGTCTTTTTTCACAAGGCATCCAAGCTAACGTTTTGGCTAGCTAGCCCCGCTGTGCTAAGCAGCCGTGTCCTCGGTCTACAGTGTAAAACACAGTGGACCCAGAATGCACCCAGGGGGGACTCCTCTGAGAAGTGAGGGAGCAATAAATGAGAGAAAAGAGAGGAGGGAGAGAAAGGAGGGAAGGAGGGAGCGCCTGATGGTTCACATTAATTGAGGATGATTCGTGTGATGTGCAGCGTTTGGACGCGGCCAGGCCGGTCTGTCCTGGGCCTGGGAGACAGATGTGGGGGCCGCTGTTCCTCCTCCAGGGGCTGAAAGGAGCAGTGAGGCGGCTGAGAAATGGCCTGTCTGTCCAGGGGGGTGGAGGGAAGGGGCTGCTTTGGTGTGATGTCCTGCTTTTCTCTCCCTCTTATATCACATCTCCTTTGTCTTGATTACTACTTTGGCAAGGACCACGGGAGGAAAGGTGCATTAACATGTGCTCACCATTTGCTCCTTGGCTCTGCTCGTTGGCTTACAGTATGTTTCTGTTGTATTCTGATGTATGTATGTGTTGTTTCTGTTCTCCCTCAGTGTAATACCTGTCCCCCCCTCTAACAGTTGACGGAGAGAAACAAGTCTGATCTGTTTGAAGATTAGCCCCGCTGGAGCGAGGACAAGTAAAACATTGATACTTGATATTTGTTGTGTTTTCTACCTAATATGGACTAATGACACTTGAGAATGAGGTTCCAACCTTCACTAATCGTCAACTTAATCTCATAGTCTGTGTCTGCCCATATTTTACAACAGAGAAAGCCGAGGTGTAATGAATTATAATTTAATACAATTCTTCAAAGCCAATAAACATCAACTCCTACGTCTTGCCATTTATGTAAAAATGCATCAAATATGATTTCTTATTCCATTCTTACCTGTGATCAACCACAACTAATTTAATACACAGATACACCAATTCCCTACACAGTGCTCATTGTAAGCTGAAATAACTGAGCACGAGACTGACTGATAAAAATAGACAAAAACACACAATGTACTGACTCCTATCTGTACATGGTGATTTTCCAGTGTCTCCCATCATCATCCTGCAGGAGTAGTGGTGTCTATAACACACCATTAGGGGAGCTCTCTGCCTACTGTGTTTTACTGGGCTAGCATGCAGCAGAGAGAGGAGAGAATGAGCTAATGGACTCTTTACTTAATGTGATTAGAGCCATTATTGACATGCTGCCAGGAAGATGCAAGACCATTAACTCAACTCCCACCACTCCTCCACCCCCCTGGTTCCACGGCAGCTCTGTACCCTATTTCACTGCCTGCCTGCCTCCCTGCCTACTTCCCTGCCTTGCCCTGCCTGCCTGCCTCTCTTCCTGCTGTCACACACAGGGGCCCCTAGAGAAGTACTGCACATGTTTTTATCGTTGTTCCTGGGAGTCATTGTAGCGTCTCGCAAAATCCCACCACGCTTTACAGCACAGTACACTGGCTTATCAGAGCACACTGGCTTATCAGAGCACACTGGCTTATCAGAGCACACTGGCTTATCGGAGCACACTGGAGCACACTGGCTTATCAGAGCACACTGGCTTATCAGAGCACACTGGCTTATCAGAGCACACTGGCTTATCGGAGCACACTGTCTTATCAAAGCACACTGGCTTATCAGAGCACACTGGCTTATCAGAGCACACTGGCTTATCGGAGCACACTGTCTTATCAAAGCACACTGGCTTATCAGTCTTATCAAAGCACACTGGCTTATCAGAGCACACTGGCTTATCGGAGCACACTGGCTTATCAGAGCACACTGTCTTATCAGAGCACACACTGGCTTATCAAAGCACACTGGCTTATCAGAGCACACTGGCTTATCGGAGCACACTGTCTTATCAAAGCACACTGGCTTATCAAAGCACACTGGCTTATCAGAGCACACTGGCTTATCGGAGCACACTGGCTTATCAGAGCACACTGGCTTATCGGAGCACACTGTCTTATCAAAGCACACTGTCTTATCAGAGCACACTGGCTTATCGGAGCACACTGACTTATCAGAGCACACTGTCTTATCAAAGCACACTGGCTTATCAGAGCACACTGGCTTATCAGAGCACACTGGCTTATCGGAGCACACTGGCTTATCAGAGCACACTGGCTTATCAGAGCACACTGTCTTATCAAAGCACACTGGCTTATCAGAGCACACTGGCTTATCAGAGCACACTGGCTTATCAGAGCACACTGGCTTATCGGAGCACACTGGCTTATCGGAGCACACTGGCTTATCGGAGCACACTGGCTTATCGGAGCACACTGGCTTATCAGAGCACACTGGCTTATCAGAGCACACTGGCTTATCGGAGCACACTGGCTTATCGGAGCACACTGGCTTATCGGAGCACACTGGCTTATCGGAGCACACTGGCTTATCGGAGCACACTGGCTTATCGGAGCACACTGGCTTATCGGAGCACACTGGCTTAGCGGAGCACACTGGCTTATCGGAGCACACTGGCTTATCAGAGCACACTGGCTTATCAGAGCACACTGGCTTATCGGAGCACACTGGCTTAGCGGAGCACACTGGCTTATCAGAGCACACTGGCTTATCAGAGCACACTGGCTTATCAGAGCACACTGGCTTATCAGAGCACACTGGCTTATCAGAGCACACTGGCCCCCCAGCAACAAGACATACATGTAGAAGTAGTGCAGTACCTCTATCTGTTCACTCTAATCCACTTGAAATGACAGAGCAATAACAAGCTGTAAACATGACTGGTCCATCAAGGAACAATAGCTGAGATCGATTGTATTGCATGTTTGACGGGGGGAAATCTAATTGTTGCTGTTTGCTTTGAAACGACTAACATGGACAGGATTCTGTTCAAGTGTCCACGAGGAATGTAAAAGGTATACTTAAGTAGGAAATTGTCGCCCCCCCCCGTTTCAAATTACAATGGTGCAGCCTCTCTGGTTTTAAATGGCCTCATTGGGATTGTTGCTTGGCATGTGGGTCGGCCCATTCATCTTTGAAGAGGTGGGTGGCACTGTTGCTGCAGTGTGATTTACACTACCCCACCTGAGTGCCAGAACACATCTATCCCTGTGGCATAGCAGTTCACATAGCCAGCGGCGCCTGGAGAATGTGTGTGTGTGTGTTCGGTGTGTGTGTGTGGAGTAAGTAACTGTTAGTATGCATTTGGGCCACAATGTGTGTTTTCTTTTGTGTGTTAGTGTACATACTTGGTGTGTGTGCGCACGTGTGTGTGTGTGTGTGTGTGTGGGTCTCGCAGGGCACTGTTCCAGGTCCCTGGGCCTGTCTACTGTCATAAGTACCATAGTGGTGATTACTTACTGCAAGAATAAACATCATCCCCATGTGCCCAGCCTCTCTGCACTGTAACGTATACATGAAGAAACGCTATAGACCATCAAAACACACAAGACCCCCAAAATAAAATCAAGCCAAACATGTTGTTTTGCCATTTGCGTGCGTGTCAGCACATGTAATACATTTGGATGAATAGCTTTAGTTTTGGACGCTTCAAATGAAACCCAAGTGGCTTGGGTTTCAGGACGCTGATAGAGGAGAGGAAAACAAAGGTTTTAGAAGGCCGGGGGGACGCCAGGCGTGGGGAGGTGGAGATTGTGGAGCCCTTGTAGACCTGTGTGTGTATGTGTGCGTTTGAGCCATCCATGCACACACACATCTGGTCTGCAACACTCTGTCCATTTCACTGGACTTTTCTACTTTCTGATTTTCATTGTTCCTCACAGTCTACTAAACCCTCTTCTCCCTGGAGAGCCCCTAGCTTCACCATTCCTCCTTCGTTCCCTCGTTCATTCCCTCGCGCTACAATATGTGAAAAATGACAGGCTGCTATAATACACAGGTTTGTGGTGTGCGTTCCACTCTCTGTGGTTTTCAAGGACTACCTTGAAATACTTCAAATGTTCTCCTTTCCCAAACCCCAACATGTGTTTTTATGGCAGACGACATGTAGTCCACCTCAGCTCCACTGCCTTAGCTCTCCTACTCTACTCCGGTAGAACTACAGATCCCAGTGGCACAGAGCTGCAAAACGAGAGCTGTCATGTTGGTTCAATAGGGAGCCCTGAGAGGGTCATACAGGCCCTTAACAAGTTCATTGTTTATTTTATTGTTGGGAGGCAGAAACCCAAACCCCTGTGATTCCTGGCGGGACCAGAGACGTGACGAGAGGACTGTCAGCTCCCCATAACCGGCCGTGTAACTTCCTTTAATAAATGTCAACTCCGTGACCCTCTGGCCAATCACGGGGCTCCACGGTGGGCGGCGGCCACACAATGTCTGGGGCTGGCCCTGTGACAGAGGAGGAAGTGGAGAGGGAGACAGTGTTTGTTCAGAGGGACACATGGGACCACCTGGAGACCAGGTTCCAGGACCAAGGGAGGAAAACAACCTCCAGAGGTGACGTGTGTGTGTGTGTGTGTGTGTGTGTGTGTGTGTGTGTGTGTGTGTGTGTGTGTGTGTGTGTGTGTGTGTGTGTGTGTGTGTGTGTGTGTGTGTGTGTGTGTGTGTGTGTGTGTGTGTGTTAATCAGAGACATAAGCATTTTCATATCAATAAATCCAGTATGAACACACATGTACCGGTATGTAAGTGTGTGTAAGTACATGTATGTGTGTGTAAGTACACATCTGTGAGTGACTGTGTGTAATGTAATACTATACCCCATTGTTTGGGTCTGTCTCGTCTGGCGGTGCTGTGTAGTTCAGTGCAGGGACTATCGATCCCTGGCCCTGTGGTCTAAGGGTTCCTGTCAGTAAACTCATTGAGCCGGGCACCCTCTGTTCCCCCCCTCTGCCCCCACATAGCTACAAGCTAAACTGCCATCACAGAAACTCAATACGGCCAGACAAGTCCTGCTAGCCAGTACCTTCCCTCCTGCTAGGTCCCGCGAGGCTAACGCTAAGTCAATTCAGACGTGTAGCATCTCACGCCAGTCTGAACCTGTTGTTGCCAGGGCTAGCGTGTTAGCGCTAATATGTCTCTCCATACAAATTACAAGCTGGGGGAAGAGGGACCAGATGCAATAAATATGGATTAGCTAATGTCCAGGTCCTCTCAGGTCTGTCGGGGTGGCTAGTGTTAGTGTTAGCGATAGCCTCTAAAGGAACGGGTCTGTCTGCGGCTTAGAGGTGGCAGGGGAGAGGGGAAGTGAAGCCTCACGGGAGCTCCTGGTGAGTTCTGGGAAATGAACTCCCTGCTTCCTTTAAATATACTGTCTAATGTAAATGGGGAGAGGAGGAGAGAGAGGGAGAGGAGGGTGGATATCATTTAGAAAACAATTAGTGGATAATGGAAGAGAGGATGAGGTGATGGTGTTTTTTATTTGAATATTGACCAGCCGGAGGGTTGGTGGGTTTATGGGTGAAATGTCGTGCTGCTCACCTTGTCTGAGTTGTGTGTGATTGATTCTATTACGGTGGTATGGCTGGTCTGTGTGTACGGCAGGACCCTGACAGAGAGAGTGGGATGGGAGCACAGCTTTGGATGAAAGGAGAGGTGAGGTGAGGATGAGGTCAAGAGGGGGGGGCAACGTTTCCACTATAACACAATGGACATATATTGATCTAGCTTGTTCACAAATCAGATTTACTACCTTCTGGTATCTGACTAGGTGTTTTAGTTATTCAGGGGAATGTCTGTAAATGTATCTCCTCCTAATGTAAATTCATCCAAACTCAATACAGGTCAACGAAAATATAGCCAAGAATATCTCTCACTTTTTCTTCTCTTTGTTACTTTGTTTTGGTAGTTTCACCAAGAGCTTAGCTTGATTTAGCAGGTTTTAGTAGCGGTGCTACAGAGAACATATGGCTCGATTCTAGTCAGGAATCACACCGTGTCAACACATCACAGCCCAAATGAATCATCTGGGAATCTGTGTATGTGTCATGACACATTTGGTACGTGTATGAACTCTATTAGAGTCAGAAGTCGTGTGGAGTCACTGGATACATGGCTGGGAGCCCATTGGCTGAGGTACCAAGCACTGTTTGTCCCTCACTCACTCACTTAGCTCATGTCTGACTGCCACTTTTAGCTTTCCTGTCATGGAAGCCAAAGACAAAATACCAATTGACCTTAAATGGACAATAAAGTTTTTTGGAACATGACGTGACTGGCTGGCTTAGTGGTACTGAGTTGATTTGACAACTGGTCTGGGGGCAGTGAAGGTAAATGAGGGCTTAGTGACAGTAAGCTATTTTAATCGCTGATCTAAGGACAGTTTGAACATACTCCTACAGATGAGGAAGAACTACTGTGTGCAGGTGGTTGACTTTGGAGAAAAGTACAAGGTTTGGAGAGATAAAAAAACAATCCTCAATGATAATTGAGTCTCTCATACACACACACACACACACACACACACACACACACACACACACACACACACACACACACACACACACACACACACACACACACACACACACACACACACACACACACACACACACACACACACACACACACAGTATGCTGGGTATGCTGGGCCAGGTCTGGCTATGTGTGTGCCGTTGGCAGTCCCTCTGGGCAGATGTGGGGTGTGTGCCAGGGCCGTGCAGTGAGAGAGGGCCAGTGTGCCCCTGGCACAGCCTGCAAGCTGCTTTGAAGTGGAGGGGCAGTGAGCAGTACTGCGCCAGGCGACGTAATCCCTTTAAACACCATGGAGAAATACAAGGAATCCTCTCTGACTGTCCGACTGTCTTTCTGTCTGTCTTTCTGTCTTTCTGACTGTCTGTCTGTCTTTCTGACTGTCTGTCTTTCTGACTGTCTGTCTTTCTGACTGTCTTTCTGACTGTCTTTCTGACTGTCTTTCTGACTGACTGTCTGTCTGTCTGAAAAACTGACTGTCTGTCTGTCTGTCTGTCTGTCTGTCTGTCTGTCTGTCTGTCTGTCTGTCTGTCTGTCTGTATGTCTGTCTGAATGACTGACTGACTGTCTGTCTGTCTGTCTGTGTGCCTGTCCGACTCAAAAGGCTCTGAAGGCCAGCTGCTGTGTCCACAGGTAAAAGCATATGGGAGCGGATGCTAACTGTGACGCCACACACACACACACACACACACACACACACACACACACACACACACACACACACACACACACACACACACACACACACACACACACACACACACACACACACACACACACACACACACACACACACACACACTTCAACACACTGAGCTACATTGCTTAGTGAAAGTCAGTCTCCCCGTTAGGTTTTGTCTGGCTGGTGGGTTGGTTGACAGTCAGGGGGCATTCTTCAGAGGGTAGGTCAGACCAGCACCAGGCCTGTAAGCACAGCAGCCATGTAAGGTGTACCGCTAGACTGCATTCCTCCTGGTCCAGCTCTCTCTCTCTGTCTCACACACACGAATGCATGCATGCTAGGACACACACACACACTCTCTCTCATCTCCTCAAACACCTCAAGCCTTGCCAACCCATAAACACAAACTTATAGACATGATTTTGTTTGGCGTGTGAACGGTACTAGGCAAACAAAGCTGCTTGGCTCTGGTTCCTCCCTAAATGCTATATTTCTCTCCTACACATCCTATATGGGATGTCTTGAGATCTAAACAACCATGAGAGAGAGTTTGGTTCTGGGTCTGGTGGTCATTACAGCTTGGCAGGTTTACCTGGGAGGAAAACATTCCTGCTCTACAATCTTGGTGAGTGTGTGTGTGTCTCTCGAGTCTGTTCATGACCTCAATATTTGGTCACAGAGCAGAGACAAACATGTCGAAGATATATGGAAATATACCGTATACTGGTCTATAATACCTTTACATTGACCCTTGATATGAGCACACAACTGACTACATGTGTTTTTATCTGTCAATACTAATGTACTAGAGAATTCCATAAAAACCACAGGACTGAATCCATGTAAGTTGACTCTTTCAAGCCAAATGAGTATTGGAAAGTGACCTCAGGCTCATTGTCAAAGCATGATGTATTTTTATGCATGGGTGGTTTAGGTTTATCCTGATTACTATCCCATGACATATTTCTATAATATCTAGACTATATCATATAGAAACACATAATCACACATATTTACTTGACAAATTGTCTAATGACCCACCTGACTCTTTCCTTGACCCTGCTAGCTGGTTCCTAACACACTAAAGTAGCTCTCTGTCACACTGATGGAACTATTTATGACCCCAGATCCCATGGCTGGAGGGGGGTCGAGGAGCACCCATCCACCCAACAGTCTAAGGAGCACCATCAACTAATAATTCTACTCCATGGGGGGGGAGATGAGAGGAGAGGGGGAGGGAGGGATGAGAGGAGGAGAAGGGGGAGGGAGGGATGAGAGGAGGAGGAGAAGGGGGAGGGAGGGAGGAGAAGGGGGAGGGAGGGAGGAGAAGGGGGAGGGAGGGATTTTGAGAGGAGGGAGAGGGGGAGGGTGTGATGAGAGAGAAAGAGGGAGGGATGAGAGGGGAGGAGAAGGGGGAGGGAGAGAGGAGCAGGGGGAGGGAGTGGCAGAAAGGAAGAGAGAGGGAGGGAGGGGGAGAGGAAGGGGGAGGGAGGGATGAGAGGAGGAGGAAGGGGGGGATGAGAGGAGGGGAAGGAGGAGGGATGAGAAGGGGGGGGAGGATGAGAGGAGGAGAAGGGGGGAGGGAGGGATGAGAGGAGGGAGAAGGGGGGATGAGAGGAGGAGAAGGGGAGGGAGGGAGGAGGAGAGAGGGAGGGAGGGAGAGGAGGGAGGGGGAGGGAGGAGAAGGGGGGGGGATGAGGGAGGGGGAGGGAGGGAGGAGGGGAGGGAGGGATGAGAGGAGGAGAAGGGGGGTGAGAGGAGGAGAGAGGGGGAGGGAGGGAGAAGGGGGAGGGGTGAGGTGAGAGGAGGAGAAGGGGAGGGAGGGATGAGAGGAGGAGAAGGGGGGTGAGAGGAGGAGAAGGGGGGGGGGTGAGAGGAGGAGGAGAAGGAGGGGGAGAGGGAGGGATGAGCGGAGGAGAAGGGGGGATGAGAGGAGGAGAAGGAGGTTGGAGAAGAGGAGGGGGAGGGAGGGAGCGGAGGAGAGGAGATGAGAGGAGGGGGGGGAGGGAGGGATGAAAAGTCATGCCAAGGTGCAGAGGGGGCCTCTACAGTCCACAGGGAACGATGGCTACATCTATGGTTAGTACTCAAGTGCTATTAAACACTCCTCCTTCCCCCTTCCTCCTCCTCTCTACTAACTCCCCAGGTCCAGGCCAGGTACAAATGGCTATTTGCTGTACAACTCCCACAACATGTTTGTGTCTGCTAGCACAAGACCCTAACAGCGTGTAAAACACAAAGAGACAGAGAGAAAGAGAGAGGGCCCTTTTCTCTATTCACAAAGTCCCCCCGGAACACAAAAGCTTTCTGAATGGAGAATGGAGATGTCAAAGTGCTATTAGGACGGCCGTGCTGAAAGAGAAGCGCAGACACGAGTCTCCCCTGTCAATAGAACCTTAATGCGCCAAGGAGCTCCGGAAGAGCCATTGTGTGTGTGTGTGTCGTTTTAGCCTCGTGAACGTAGAGTATGGACACTCTCTGGCTCACACACACACACGCCCACACATCGACATAAACACACCACACACACACACACAGAACACTCACCACTTTTTAAAGACACATTCAGAGTCTTAACTGATCAAAACAAAGAAGCAGATGTTAAACTGCAGCCTTCAGATAAATCTACCTTCCAATCACAACACAACGTTCCATAAACTGCAACAAAGAATCACCTTTAAATAATAGGAAGTAGCTGCTGAGGCAAGACACAATTTATTTTATTGTCTCACATTCCCTTCTTATGATGTCGTGGTGAGAGTACGGCTAAATGAAGAAGTAGGCATTAAAAGGGGATAGTAATGGACTGTCTCCATTAAAAGGGGTGGTAAAGGACTGTCTCCATTAAAATGGGGTAGTAATGGACTGTCTCCATTAAAGGGGGTGGGGTCTCCATTAAAAGGGGGGTAATGGACTGTCTCCATTAAAATGGACTGGGGGTGGTAATGGACTGTCTCCATTAAAAGGGGTGGTAATGGACTGTCTCCATTAAAAGGGGGTGGTAATGGACTGTCTCCATTAAAAGGGGGTGGTAATGGACTGTCTCCATTAAAAGGGGGTGTAATGGACTGTCTCCATTAAAAGGGGGTGGTAATGGACTGTCTCCATTAAAAGGGGGTGGTAATGGACTGTCTCCATTAAAAGGATGATCATGGCTGTGTGATGGTTGTGTCAGCCTTGCTAGCTGTTAGCTGTCGCCTGCTGGGCCTCTCCCGGCGGATGCTAACATGTCTGAACTGAACAACAGTAGACATACAGTAGACAAGGCTTTCATTCTCTGTCACACCTATAGCAAGCTGTCTGTCAGCATCACAGTGTGTGTGTGTGTGTGTGTGTGTGTGTGTGTGTGTGTGTGTGTGTGTGTGTGTGTGTGTGTGTGGAGACAGACATATTTCTCTCCTCTAATTAGTGGAAGGGAGTCCTCGGGGCAATCAGTGTTCGGGGTTAATGAGAGCTGGAGCGGAAAGGAGAAGCAGAGCAGGGAGGGGTGCGTTGGTACCCCTCGTTGGTAACACTCGTACCCCCCCTCTCATCATGCTGTCACCCTAAAGGGGCTTTACCCTAGCAGCGGCTCTCTGTAGCGCTGTGACAGATCACACACTCACACGTGTCGAGTCTCTCTCTCTCTCCCTCCCTCAAAGAGAGGCTCACTCCTTTTTCACTGCAACAAAAAGAAAGAAAACACAAGCTCTGGATGCACTGTCTCCTCTCCTCCTTGTCCCTCCTCCTCTCTATCACCCAGATGTGACAGCAAGACGCAGGCCTGATTCTGACACGCGGGAAAAGGATTCATACCATGTCATGTGTCTTCTCAGTCAGGTTGAGACTGGTCTACTACTATTGTTTTAATGTATAGTTATTCTCATTAATGTTGCTGTTGATAGTAATCCCATTTCCACTACTACTATTAGTATTGATGCCTTATTGCTGTTGGTTCCACCATGTTTTGTTATATGTCGACTTTGACAATGTAAGTCATTTAACTTGCCATGTTAATAAAGTCTACTGAAATGGAATTGAGAGAGGGGTGGAGAGAGAAAGAGAGAGGCCCCGGTGGCCCCGGCATCTGTCGGCTCTCATTTGGTGTGCAGCAGCGCTGGTGGGAGGAACACAGACCAGATGTCCCCACGACTTGCCGATGAAGTGGCGAGATGAGCAGCGTTGACTACTGTACAAGATGCTATCTTCACCCCTTCACTTGTCACCCCCCAACACACACACACACTACCCCCCCCAACACACACACACACTACCCCCCAACACACACACTACCCCGGACAACACACACACACACACTACCCCCCAACACACACACACACACCCCCCAACACACACACCCCGGACAACACACCCCACACTACCCCCCAACACACACACTACCCCGGACAACACACACACACACACTACCCCCAACAACACACACACACACACCCCCCCAACACACACACTACCCCGGACAACACACACACACACACACTACCCCCCCAACACACACACACACACTACCCCCCCCCAACACACACACACACTACCCCGGACAACACACACACACACACTACCCCGGCCAACACAACACACACACACACACACCACACACTGACACACACACACACACACACACTGTCATCACACACACACACACACACACACACACACACTACCCTGGCACAAACTGAGACACACTTATCACACACAGGGCTGTACACACAGTGACATACAACGCACCCAGCGCACAGTGACACACACACACACACACACACACACACACACACACACACACACACACACACACACACACACACACACACACACACACACAGCCCTGTCATCTTACTGGTGTTCACTGTCGGGACATGAATTATGGGCAACGGGCAGGTGGAGGTTGACTGTCCAAACCCTCCTCCAATCCCTTTCTTCCTTCCATTCTCTCTTTCCACCTCTCCCTGTCTTGCACTTCCAGTACCTGCCCTGCTCTCCTCTCTCCTGTCCTCTCAGTGGCTGGGGTGACCTGGGGCGGACACAGGGAAATGGATCCAGTATGGTGGCTAATTTACCTGTCACTCCCATCAGCCCTCACTGGACTGACGGGGCCACTCACTCCACATCAGGAGGGGGTGAGGAGGGGGTGGGAGTTACTGCATTATTAATGAAGGCAGTGCCATTGAAGACATTTATAATCTACAGCAACACTAAACCACTGGCGCCTCACCTTGGATCACAAACACAAGCCATGCTGATTTAGATAGGCAAGCGCAGAGCACATTAGCAATACAGCTAAAGTCACATGACACCCGTGGTGGATAGCCTCAATCACAACACACTTTGTGAAGCGCATAGGCAGGGTCACTTCATTATGTGTGTTGAGTTCACATACTTTATCAAAGCATATCTTTCCAGTTATTTTTGTTTTACTGGAAAGATAATTGTATTTGTAATAAATGTTTCACTGCCTTTGATTTGTTTTTCATTATTGCTCGCCAATGTGCCAAATCATTACAACTTGTAAAACATTATGAGGGCAGGCATCATGACACACTTCCTGTCTCTCTCTCTCTCTCTCTCTCTCTCTCTCTCTCTCTCTCTCTCTCTCTCTCTCTCTCTCTCTGTCTCTCTCTCTCTCTGTCTCTCTCTCCTCTCTCTCTCTCTCTGTCTCTCTCTCTCTCTCTCTCTCTCTCTCTCTCTCTCTCTCTCTCTCTCTCTCTCTCTCCCTCTGTCTCTCTCTCTCTCTCTGTCTCTCTCTCTCTCTGTCTCTCTGTCTCTCTCTCTCTCTGTCTCTCTGTCTCTCTCTCTGTCTCTCTCTCTCTCTCTCTCTCTCTCTCTCTCTCTCTCTCTCTCTGCAGTGGGGTCAGCAGTGAGGTGAGAGGTGTCAGTCATATCACGACTACAACAAAGGCTTAAGATTAAAAACACAGAGAAAAGAGATGGAGGAGAGAAGAGAGGTAACGGTGTTCCCCGCTCCAGATTTACTGTCCATGAGACAACGCTCCCTAAACCTGCCGTATAAATTTCCACCGCCGTGTCACATTCGTCTCTACTGTTTCCAAGTCCGTCGGACCGGCCGACCCAGAGGACGTGTTTCTGTCCAGAGAGATGGACTCCCAGACAGGCACGCATACACACATACACACACACACACTCAGTATGGAAGTCTTAAGCCCTGGTCTTTTGTTTTTAGTTATTTAATCTTTTCCTTCTTTTATGTAAGACTTGGACGTGGTTAGGGGAATGAGGCGGGGGGAGGGGCTGCTCAGGCTTTTGATGTCGCCGCACATACCTCCAGGAGGAATAACAGTAAATCAAGGTGTAATGTGGGCTTATGAGTGGGCTGAGGCCTGGGATGTGGATGGGGCCAAATGGGCTCTCAAGGGGGGCTAACTGGAGGCCTCCCATTTGGGCTGGGGACCAGGGTCCTGGGGATGGGGCCAGGAAGCTCAGCTCAGGACCTGGATGGATGGGAGAGCTTGGGGGTTGAGGGAGGGCATGTACCAAGGGGGAGAGAGGAGGGGGACAGAGGGAGAGAGAAGGAGACAGAGGGAGAGAGAAAGAGAGACGGCCATAGAGGTAGTGAAAGAGAGGTGAGTGAGACAGAGATTGGACGACTAGAGTCTGGCCGGGGTGTGGAGCTTGGCACTCCTCATCCCTGAGAGATGGTGTCTTTTCACTGTTCATACACGGCCGATCCTTTAATCTGTCTATGCTCAGACAAGGAGGAGGAGGAGCAGGAGAGAGGGGACCGGGGACCGGGTGGGTTAGCGTGCACTTTCTCTCAGACACACACACACATTCACACACACATAAATGGTGATCAGTTCTTATCGGGGCTCTGGCTTCAAATTGAACCCAGCGCTCACATGGTGTTCCCCACATGTGTAACATGCAGCCCTGGAGTCCAGACACTCCTCCCTCCCTCGCTCCCCTCCTCCCTCCCTCCCCTCGCTCCCTCCCTCCCACAGTGCTTTTGTTGCCTGTGAACTTAAACCGGCCCGTGGCACATCGTAACGTCTTCAGGTGTCTGAAGACACGAACAACGTCATCGTAACGTCTTCTATGTACGCCCACGGGGAACCTAAAGAGCCACGCTGTAGAACCAAGTCAGGCCCCTAAAGGTCCCTCACAAAACAACAGCACTTTAGACTGCTACTGTGAAGAGACATCTCTTATCAATAGACTTAAGATCTTTAAAAAAAAACTCACTTCAACAACTCTCAAATCAACAGTTTATAGTTTCAGCCCCTTAGTCAAACAACATGGTGGAATCTGAAAAGAAAACAATGAGAGGAGGACTTTGGGGTGAAGTGCTTGCTGATGGCGGTTAGCGTAGCATTAGCAGCGCAACACCTGTTTTGACTTAAAAGCGGGGCCAGAAGTGAGATTAGCTAAACATGCCCATAAAGGGGAAGGTGGACGCGTCTCCATCTCTGATAACAGCACAGACTTCTGGCCCAAACATATTTCTCTAAGGCTGCTCCCTCAACTCAGAGGGAACTAAGTGATGCAGTCACAATGCTATGGAATGACGGGGGGGGGGGGGGGGGGGGACATTCCAGCGTTACACCGCCAGTGGGAACTGAGAGGAACAGTCAATCCACAAAAGAGGAATACTCACTCTTGGGAGACTTTAAACATCTTTGATGAGATCATGGTCTTTGACTTGCTCACGCCCCAGCACATACCCACATACATAATGTGTCTCTGTGTGTGTTGGGTTTGTTTTGCATGTCTTTAATCAATCATAGATTGAGCCTTGTAACGTGAATACAAGCATGTTGAGTTCTCAATGTCACTACTGGCAGATTTTGGTGGATACACACCAAGGACTAAGGCTGTTTAAGGCTGCTAAAAGACTTGTGAATAACGCATAAGTAACGAGATCTAACGCACACACACAAACACACACACACACACACACCCTTTCACAGGTCGAGCCGAACAACACTTTCTATGGTATGATTGCCTTCTAACTGACTCCTCGACAAGCCTCACTGAAAGGCAATGAGTGAGACAAAGCCTCTCCAGGATTCCCTGTGCTTTAAACCTCGGGAATGTGAGAGAAATCCAAATGTGACGAGACTCCTAACCGGGGGGGATACTGGGAGCAGGGCTTCCAGAATTAAGGAGACTGGATCTGAAAGTGATCCCGAAATTCACTAGTCTGTAATTAGATTTAAGGGACGGCACAGTAGCACAGCGGAGAACTAGCGTCTTGACGAGAAGCGTTTGTACTTTGTCACTTGAATGGGCGTGGGGTTTGTCAAGGATCAGGGGCGAGGGGTGAGACAGAGTTCTACACACATCAACAGGGCTGGGATGGCTGTGTGGTTTCTACTCATAGCGACCCTGGAGTTGATTGGGAGGTAATTTCAATGTGTCAATACAGTCAGTAGCTGTTGGCACTTCATGGGTTGGGTGTTGTAATAATCACATTGTTAAGTCACTGTCAGATCCGTATGCTGTGGCTATATGTTTATCACAGGAAGTGGCGTTGTGTTTGCAGAGTGGGAGGAAAGGTGTTTAACACCTCTCTCTGACATAGACACTGGTGAGCTCACATGGTGGGGGACGCTGGTGACATGCTAAACTGTGAACAAACACACACGCAAGCATACACACACATTCATGTGCACACACAGACTGTAAACTCTCTCCCACACACCCCCTACCACGCGACTGTGGTCTCTGGTTAATGACAGTGTGACTCTCGGGGCTTGACTAGGGACGTTCCTGCTCTTATCTTGGTTTATGTAGAGGGTGAATCATCTCTGTGAGTGTGTCCACCACGTGATTGTCTGAGTATGAGTGTGAGTGTGTGTGTGTGTTGTGTGGGGGATACATTCCTCTGTGCAGCAGCGTGCAGAGTGATAGAGAGGTGATAAGAAAGGCAGTGCCTGATCTGTGTGTGAGAGACTGAGAGAGAGAGTGGACAATACACTACAGTAGAGAGAATGGACAATACACTACAGTAGAGAGAATGGACTATACAATACACTACAGTAGAGAGAGTGGACTATACACTATAGTAGAGAGAGTGGACTATACACTATAGTAGAGAGAGTGGACTATACACTATACACTACAGTAGAGAGAGTGGACTATACACTACAGTAGAGAGAGTGGACACTACTATACACTATACACTACAGTAGAGAGAGTGGACTATACACTATAGTAGAGAGAGTGGACTATACACACTACAGTAGAGAGAATGGACAATACACTATACACTACAGTAGAGAGAGTGGACTATACACTATAGTAGAGAGAGTGGACTATACACTATACACTATAGTAGAGAGAGTGGACAATACACTACAGTAGAGAGAATGGACAATACACTACAGTAGAGAGAGTGGACTATACACTATAGTAGAGAGAGTGGACTATACACTACATAGTAGAGAGAGTGGACTATACACTATAGTAGAGAGTGGACTATACACTATACACTACAGTAGAGAGAGTGGACTATACACTATAGTAGAGAGAGTGGACTATACACTATAGTAGAGAGAGTGGACAATACACTACAGTAGAGAGAGTGGACTATACACTACAGTAGAGAGAGTGGACTATACACTATAGTAGAGAGAGTGGACTATACAATTTACACTACAGTAGAGAGAGTGGACTATACACTATAGTAGAGAGAGTGGACTATACACTATACACTATATTAGAGAGAGTGCACTATACACTATAGTAGAGAGAGTGGACTATACACTATAGTAGAGAGAGTGGACTATACACTATAGTAGAGAGAGTGGACTATACACTATAGTAGAGAGAGTGGACTATACACTATAGTAGAGAGAGTGGACTATACACTACAGTAGAGAGAGTGGACTATACACTATACACTATAGTAGAGAGAGTGGACTATACACTATACACTATAGTAGAGAGAGTGGACTATACACTATACACTATAGTAGAGAGAGTGGACTATACACTATAGTAGAGAGAGTGGACTATACACTATAGTAGAGAGAGTGGACTATACACTATAGTAGAGAGTGGACTATACACTATAGTAGAGAGAGTGGACTATACACTATAGAGAGAGTGGACTATACACTATAGTAGAGAGAGTGGACTATACACTATAGTAGAGAGAGTGGACTATACACTATACACTATAGTAGAGAGAGTGGACTATACACTATAGTAGAGAGAGTGGACTATACACTATAGTAGAGAGAGTGGACTATACACTATACACTACAGTAGAGAGAGGGACTATACACTATAGTAGAGAGAGTGGACTATACACTATAGTAGAGAGAGGACTATACACTATACACTAGAGAGAGTGGACTATACACTATACACTACAGCAGAGAGAGTGGACTATACACTATACACTATAGTAGAGAGAGTGGACTATACACTATACACTATAGTAGAGAGAGTGGACTATACACTATACACTATAGTAGAGAGAGTGGACTATACACTATACACTATACAGTAGAGAGAGTGGACTATACACTATACACTACAGTAGAGAGAGTGGACTATACACTATAGTAGAGAGAGTGGACTATACACTACAGTAGAGAGAGTGGACTATACACTATAGTAGAGAGAGTGGACTATACACTATAGTAGAGAGAGTGGACTATACACTATAGTAGAGAGAGTGGACTATACACTATAGTAGAGAGAGTGGACTATACACTATAGTAGAGAAGAGTGGACTATACACTATAGTAGAGAGAGTGGACTATACACTACAGTAGAGAGAGTGGACTATACACTATACACTATAGTAGAGAGAGTGGACTATACACTATAGTAGAGAGAGTGGACTATACAATTTACACTACAGTAGAGAGAGTGGACTATACACTATAGTAGAGAGAGTGGACTATACACTATACACTATAGTAGAGAGAGTGGACTATACACTATAGTAGAGATAATGGACTATACACTATAGTAGAGAGAGTGGACTATACACTATAGTAGAGAGAGTGGACTATACACTACAGTAGAGAAAGTGGACTATACACTATACACTATAGTAGAGAGAGTGGACTATACACTATACACTACAGTAGAGAAAGTGGACTATACACTATACACTATAGTAGAGAGAGTGGACTATACACTATACACTACAGTAGAGAGAGTGGACTATACACTACAGTAGAGAGAGTGGACTATACACTATACACTACAGTAGAGAGAGTGGACTATACACTATACACTATAGTAGAGAGAGTGGACTATACACTATAGTAGAGAGAGTGGACTATACACTACAGTAGAGATAATGGACAATACACTACAGTACAGAGAATGGACAATACACTACAGTAGAGAATGGACAATACACTACAGTAGAGAGAGTGGACTATACACTATAGTAGAGAGAGTGGACAATACACTATACACTACAGTAGAATGGACTATACACTATAGTAGAGAGAGTGGATATACACTATAGTAGAGAGAGTGGACTATACACTATAGTAGAGAGAGGGACTATACACTATAGTAGAGAGAGTGGACTATACACTATACACTATAGTAGAGAGAGTGGACTATACACTATAGTAGAGAGTGGACTATACACTATAGTAGAGAGAATGGACTATACACTACAGTAGAGAGAATGGACAATACACTATAGTAGAGAGAGGACTATACACTATACACTATAGTAGAGAGAGTGGACTATACACTATACACTATAGTAGAGAGAATGGACTATACACTATACACTATAGTAGAGAGATGGACTATACACTATAGTAGGAGAGAGTGGACTATACACTATAGTAGAGAGAGTGGACTATACACTATACACTACAGTAGAGAGAATGGACTATACACTATAGTAGAGAGAGTGGACTATACACTATACACTACAGTAGAGAGAGTGGACTATACACTATAGTAGAGAGAGTGGACTATACAATTTACACTACAGTAGAGAGAGTGGACTATACACTATACACTACAGTAGAGAGAGTGGACTATACACTATACACTACAGTAGAGAGAGTGGACTATACACTATACACTACAGTAGAGAGAGTGGACTATACACTATACACTACAGTAGAGAGAGTGGACTATACACTATACACTACAGTAGAGAGAGTGGACTATACACTATAGTAGAGAGAGTGGACTATACACTATAGTAGAGAGAGTGGACTATACACTATAGTAGAGAGAGTGGACTATACACTATAGTAGAGAGAGTGGACTATACACTATAGTAGAGAGATATGGACTATACACTATAGTAGAGAGAGTGGACTATACACTATAGTAGAGAGAGTGGACTATACACTATAGTAGAGAGAGTGGACTATACACTATAGTAGAGAGAGTGGACTATACACTATAGTAGAGAGAGTGGACTATACACTATAGTAGAGAGAGTGGACTATACACTATACACTATAGTAGAGAGAGTGGACTATACACTATACACTATAGTAGAGAGAGTAGACTATACACTATACACTATAGTAGAGAGAGTGGACTATACACTATAGTAGAGAGAGTGGACTATACAATTTACACTACAGTAGAGAGAGTGGACTATACACTATACACTACAGTAGAGAGAGTGGACTATACACTATACACTACAGTAGAGAGAGTGGACTATACACTATACACTACAGTAGAGAGTGGACTATACACTATACACTACAGTAGAGAGAGTGGACTATACATAGTAGAGAGAGTGGACTATACACTATAGTAGAGAGAGTGGACTATACACTATACACTACAGTAGAGAGAGGACTATACACTATACACTACAGTAGAGAGAGGGACTATACACTATAGTAGAGAGAGTGGACTATACACTATAGTAGAGAGAGTGGACTATACACTATACACTATAGTAGAGAGAGGGACTATACACTATACACTACAGTAGAGAGAGTGGACTATACACTATACACTATAGTAGAGAGAGTGGACTATACACTATAGTAGAGAGAGTGGACTATACACTATACACTACAGTAGAGAGTGGACTATACACTATAGTAGAGAGAGTGGACTATACACTATAGTAGAGAGAGTGGACTATACACTATAGTAGAGAGAGTGGACTATACACTATAGTAGAGAGAGTGGACTATACACTATACACTACAGTAGAGAGAGTGGACTATACACTATAGTAGAGAGAGTGGACTATACACTATAGTAGAGAGAGTGGACTATACACTATACACTATAGTAGAGAGAGTGGACTATACACTATACACTATAGTAGAGAGAGTGGACTATACACTATACACTATAGTAGAGAGAGTGGACTATACACTATACACTATAGTAGAGAGAGTGGACTATACACTATAGTAGAGAGAGTGGACTATACACTACAGTAGAGAAAGTGGACTATACACTACAGTAGAGAAAGTGGACTATACACTATACACTACAGTAGAGAGAGTGGACTATACACTATACATAGTAGAGAGAGTGGACTATACACTACAGTAGAGAGAGTGGACTATACACTATACACTACAGTAGAGAGAGTGGACTATACACTATACAATACAGTAGAGAGAGTGGACTATACACTATACACTACAGTAGAGAGAGTGGACTATACACTACAGTAGAGAAAGTGGACTATACACTATACACTACAGTAGAGAGAGTGGACTATACACTACAGTAGAGAGAGTGGACTATACACTATACACTACAGTAGAGAGAGTGGACTATACACTATACACTACAGTAGAGAGAGTGGACTATACACTATACACTATAGTAGAGAGAGTGGACTATACACTACAGTAGAGAAAGTGGACTATACACTATAGTAGAGAGAGGGACTATGGACTATACACTATAGTAGAGAGAGTGGACTATACACTATACACTATAGTAGAGAGAGTGGACTATACACTATAGTAGAGAAGAGTGGACTATACACTATAGTAGAGAAAGTGGACTATACACTACAGTAGAGAAAGTGGACTATACACTACAGTAGAGAAAGTGGACTATACACTACAGTAGAGAAAGTGGACTATACACTACAGTAGAGAGAGTGGACTATACACTACAGTAGAGAGAGTGGACTATACACTACAGTAGAGAAAGTGGACTATACACTACACTATACACTACAGTAGAGAGAGTGGACTATACACTATACACTATACAGTAGTAGAGAGAGTGGACTATACACTATACACTACAGTAGAGAGAGTGGACTATACACTACAGTAGAGAAAGTGGACTATACACTACAGTAGAGAAAGTGGACTATACACTACAGTAGAGAGAGGTGGACTATACACTATACACTACAGTAGAGCGAGAGAGTGGACTATACACTATACACTACAGTAGAGAGTGGACTATACACTATATACTATAGTAGAGAGAGTGGACTATACACTACAGTAGAGAGTGGATAGTATACTATAGTAGAGAGAGTGGACTATACACTACAGTCGAGAGAGTGGACTATACACTATACACTACGGTAGAGAGAGTGGACTATACACTACGGTAGAGAAAGTGGACTAGTATACTACAGTAGAGAGTGGACTAGTACACTACGGTAGAGAAAGTGGACTATACACTACAGTAGAGAGTGTGGAGTATACTACAGTAGAGAGTGTACTATACACTACAGTAGAGAGTGTGGACTATACACTACAGTAGAGTATAGTATACTACGGTAGAGACTATACACTACAGTAGAGAAAGTGGTATACTACGGTAGAGAGCGTGGACTATACACTACGGTAGAGAAGTGGACTAGTATACTATAGTAGAGAGCGTGGATAGTATACTATAGTAGAGAGAGCGGACTAGTATACTACAGTAGAGACGATAGTATACTATAGAGACGATAGTATACTACAGTAGAGAGTGTATAGTATACTACGGTAGAGAGTGTATAGTACACTACGGTAGAGAGTGTATAGTATACTACGGTAGAGAGTGTATAGTATACTACGGTAGAGAGTGTATAGTATACTACGGTAGAGAGTGTATAGTATACTACGGTAGAGAGCGTATAGTATACTACGGTCGAGAGTGTATAGTATACTACGGTATAGAGCGTATAGTATACTACGGTAGAGAGCGTATAGTATACTACGGTAGAGAGTGTATAGTATACTACGGTAGAGAGCGTATAGTATACTACGGTAGAGAGTGTATAGTATACTACGGTAGAGAGTGTATAGTATACTACGGTAGAGAGTGTATAGTATACTACGGTAGAGAGTGTATAGTATACTACGGTAGAGAGTGTATAGTATACTACGGTAGAGAGTGTATAGTATACTACGGTAGAGAGTGTATAGTATACTACGGTAGAGAGTGTATAGTATACTACGGTAGAGTGTATAGTATACTACGGTAGAGAGTGTATAGTCTACTACGGTATAGTATACTACGGTAGAGAGTGTATAGTATACCACGGTAGAGAGCGTATAGTATACCACGGTAGAGAGTGTATAGTATACTACGGTAGAGAGTATAGTATACTACGGTATAGTATACTACGGTAGAGAGTGTATAGTATACCACGGTAGAGAGTGTATAGTATACCACGGTAGAGAGTGTATAGTATACTACGGTGGAGAGTGTATAGTATACTACGGTAGAGAGTGTATAGTATACTACGGTATAGTATACTACGGTAGAGAGTGTATAGTATACCACGGTAGAGAGTGTATAGTATACCACGGTAGAGAGTGTATAGTATACTACGGTAGAGAGTGTATAGTATACTACGGTAGAGTGTATAGTATACTACGGTAGAGAGTGTATAGTCTACTACGGTATAGTATACTACGGTAGAGAGTGTATAGTATACCACGGTAGAGAGTGTATAGTATACTACGGTAGAGAGTATATAGTATACTACGGTATAGTATACTACGGTAGAGAGTGTATAGTATACTACGGTGGAGAGTGTATAGTATACTACGGTAGAGAGTGTATAGTATACCTTAGTTTAAAGATCTAAGTGTTCTAATCTACCACTAGAATTTTATTCCCTTTAAAGAGTGAAAAAGAGTGAGACACAGAGGGACTGGAGGGTATTGAGAGAAGAGCTGCACCTAATTATCTGTATTGCTGCAAGTGTGTGTGTGTGTGTGTGTGTGTGTGTGTGTGTGTGTGTGTGTGTGTGTGTGTGTGTGTGTGTGTGTGTGTGTGTGTGTGTGTGTGTGTGTGTGAGAGAGAGAGCTTGCTGAGGTCAGTCACCTGTGGCAGTCTATCGATCCTCTATCCTCAGGCAGGCCTGTTGTCTTTGGTGATTACTGCCCTCTCTCCACCAGACCTCCCACCACATCACACCATTCACTACTTTCAACCACCTACTATGCAGTCATTGGTTTGGGACAACAAAGGAGAGGAGGAGACAGGGGCTGAGGACTAGGGAGAGGAAGGAAAAAGGAGTGTGTAGTTACATTAACGCCGGCTACATTAACGCCGGCTACATTAACGCCGGATACATTATCATTCACTACTTTCAACCACCTACTATGCAGTTACATTGGCGCCAGCTACATTATCCCCGGCTACATTAATCGCCATTAGCCTACATTATCAGCCAGCTACATTATCGCCAGCTACATTACCGCCAGCTACATTAATGCCAGCTACATTATCACCAGATACATTAGCACCAGATACATTACTGCCAGCTACATTATTCCTAGCTACATTAGCACTAGCTGGTCCCATGTGGCTCAGTGTTTAGAGCATGGTGCTTGCAATGCCAGGGTCGTGAGTTTGATTCCCACAGGGAACCATTACAAGTGAAAATGAATGCGCCAGTACTCTAAGTCACTCTGGACAAGAGCGCCTGCTAAATGACTAAAATGCTCAAAGTAGCGCTAGCACCATTAGCCATGGCTGAAAGAAACAGACAGAACCATCTCCCAACTCTGTTTTCCCAGAGGGTTCCACATTGTAGCTAGCCTAGCACACAGGATCAGAGTGACACTATGGGCGGTAACCCCTGTGCAAGCCGAGGGGTGTTGTGTCATCAAGAGGAGATATTTGTGACCCTCTGTAATGTCTTGTTTACTTCCTCTGTGACTGAACAGTAACTTGTCCTTTTCACTTAGTGAATTAGTGTGGTATGCCAGAGACTGCTCAGCTCTGTCGGTGGTCTTACCAGTCAGTTTAATAAGTCAGGCTTTAGGGGAAAGAGCCAGGCTTGGGCACAGAGTACCACGTTTTAAGTATCATTTCCCTTTTACAAGGGTGTTTTTTCTAGTGGGGCTGCTGTCTGATGTTAGTGGTAAGTCCTTGGTCCAGTGTGCGTGCAAGTACATGCATGCGCCACCCCTGTTCTTGCCCATCCCTTCTCTCCTCTCCTCCTCTCCTCTCCCTCTCCTCTCCTCTCCTCTCTCTCCTCCTCCTCGTTCCTCTCTCTCCTCCTCCTCGTTCCTCTCCCCTCCTCCTCGTTCCTCCCTCCTCGCTCCTCCCTCCCCTCCTCCCTCCCTCCTCATCTCCCT
>NC_060196.1:6714687-6724687 GCF_021184085.1 Oncorhynchus gorbuscha | reverse complement strand
TATAACTTCTGAAGGAGATGGGGAGAGAAATGGATGGAGGGAATGGAGAGAGTAGAGAAAGGAAGAAGAAGAAGGGAGGAGGTAATTATAACTCCAGCAGGATGGCGGATCCCCAGCCTCAATTAGACAGGCGGCTGCTGGAGAGGGCTTCTCGCTGGGGGAGAGTAGCAGCCGCACTGGGGCGCCCATGCTCGCTACTAGGCCCTTGAGGGGAATTTCCAGGCCCTGACACAACAGGAAGAAAAAGGGAAAGGCGAATGTAGGAGCGAGGGATCCCATTAAGGGGATGAAGGTGTTGTGTATCGCACATGTCGTTAATACTGGAGGAATATTCCTTTTCTATGTAATTATCACTGCCTAGTGGTACTCAGAGGGAGCCAGAGGAGGATCATGGGTAGGCTGGTGGACCCCTCACTCAGCTATGGATGGAGAGAGAGAAAGAGAAGAGGGAGCGAAATAGAGAGTGTGTGAGAGCGAGAGAGACAGAGAGAGAGTGAGAGAGAGAGGGAGAGAAGAGGGAGCGAAATAGAGAGAGTGTGAGAGCGAGAGAGACAGAGAGAAAGTGTGAGAGAGAGTGTGAGAGAGAGAGGGAGAGAAGAGGGAGAAATAGAGACAGTGTGAGAGAGAGTGTGTGAGAGAGAGAGGGAGAGAAGAGGGAGCGAAATAGAGACAGTGTGAGAGCGAGAGAGACAGAGAGAGAGAGAGTGTGTAGAAAGTGCAGAGAGAGGTGGAATACACAGAGCAGTGCGAATCCAACCAGCATCTTGGATAAAGCTGTAGGATTGCTCTGCGTGGCTTTGAAGTTGGCCCTGTCTTAGGGGATTTGGGCAAGGGGGATGGGCTCAGGGGTGGAGGGGATAGCACTGGGAGTTGGAGAGAGGTAGGCTCTGCTCAGCTTCATCAAACCCACCGCTTGGGTCCCCTGGGGGGCTAGAGACCTGACCATCTACCATGTATGTTAAATACATCATTTCCCCATCCTCACTCTGCTCCCTGTGCCACATTAACCCTCCCAACGCATTTATTTCATGCCCCACTCAACACTCTATCTATCCACCATAGAGTATGAATGGGTTTACATTTGACCATGTATAGAGTACTAATATACTTTGGGATCCCGCTAGGTTGATATAGCGTTCTGCTAATATGAATGTGACCACCATGCATGTAAATGTGGGGGGAGATTAGTTTATGAGGATGATGAAATACATGCCCATTACATGCCTGGTCCCATGAGGAGGTTTACATTAATGAGGCCCCTACTAAACCCCTGCTCTGTGATTTTAGGCATCCATTGGCTGTCACTGTACTAAAAATACTGACAAAACAAATCAAAATATATATGTTATGTTATGATGTTTAAAACAAAAGTATTATCACATACATTGATAGGTGCAGTGAAATGTGTTGTTTTACAGGGTCAGCCATAGTAGTACAACGCCTCTGAGCAAATTAGGGTTAAGTGCCTTGCTCAAGGGCACATCGGCAGTTTTTCCTCGCTGGCTTACATTTCAGTTACTGGCCCAGCGCTCTAACTACTAGGCTACCGCCGCCCTGGAACTGGAAGCCAGTTCCACTGCTTTCTGCCATTGTTCCTCTGATCAGGGACTGATTTAGACCAGGGACACCAGGTAGAACAGAAAAGCAGCAGGCTCCGGACCTCCTAGGGTCAGAGTTGAACACCCCTGCTGTAGATGACTACATAAAATACATCAAACTAAGTGTCGAGAGATCATTCCTTCAAATAAATGTTTGTGTTATCGGTTTTCAATTGACTGGCTTGTTGTTCGTCCTCTATGGTGAGGCAGGCCATCATTATCCAATTAGGACGGTATTGCTGGGCTGGAGGGATGAAAGGAGAGACAGAGGAAATAGAAACAGAAGAGAGAGAAATAGAGGAGCTTCCCACTGAATGCATGTCTGTTTGCCCACGCAGAGTGTGTGTGTCCTAGAGTATGGGAGTGTGACTCTAGTAAAACACCATGAGATACTAAACATTCATGGAGCAGACTAGAGACTAAGCCAGAGGGACTGTTGGGGAGAGAGAAGGAAAGGGAAGAAGCGAGAGACGGAGGGAGAAAGAGAAAAAAAAGAGGGAGGGAGAGGACAAAGATGAAGGAGCGAAAAAGAGAGAGAGAGAGTAACTCTCTGTGTCCCTGTGCTGTACATGGGGGGTCCAGGGAGGCGGAGTTAAAACAACAACACAGAAAGCTAAATAGCACAACACAGAACTGCACTTCATTGCAGTAACGCCAGAGTACACACACAGATAACCTCAGCAATCCTTCCTCAGCTGGAGAGAGAGGGAGGGAAGGGGGTTTGAGGGATGGAAGGAAGGGGGATTGAGGGAGGGAGGGGGCTGCAGGAGGTAATCAGGGTTGAGAGAAAAGGAGGGTAGAGAGAGATGAAAGAGAGAGGACAGTGGACAGTAAGAAGTGGTCGAAGAGGAGAGCACCAGAGAGCAAGATGGAGTGAACGAGAGAAGATGGAAGGAGAGGACAGTGTTTGATAAAAGACAGAGTGAAACAGCATAATGAGGGACGGATAACAAGGGACAGGCAGAAAGAGGACAGAATGAGAGAAGACGGAAGGAGAGGACAGTGTTTGATAAAAGACAGAGTGAAACAGCATAACGAGGACGGATAACGAGGACAGACAGAAAGAGGACAGAATGAGAGAAATAAAAGCAGGACATGAAGACAGAAAGAGAGTGATGGAGAGAGAGAGAGGAGAGCTGTGTGTCAGGGGGGTGATGAAGAGAATCTAGCTGCATCAAAGCGGAGGAGAGGAGCAGAGCGGCACTACAGCCGTGACCTGAATGTGCTCCCAGCCCTCTGCTGCTAACAGGATCAATGGCAGGCCTGCGTTGGGCTCACCTCAGGCCCCTGGGCAGGCTAATGAAGGCACACACCACACACACCACACACACCACACACACCAATGATCAGTGGTGCTCATGAAACCAGCAGTGTGATCTGACTATACCTGTCATTATAAGAAATCAAGATAACTCAAAAGATTCCATCTGTTTGCTTTACAAGGGATGTAGCAGATGTTTACAATGCCCCAGATTTGACTGTCCAACGCTTTGACACACACACACACACACACACACACACACACACACACACACACACACACACACACACACACACACACACACACACACACACACACACACACACACACACACACACACACACACACACACACACACACACACACACACACACACACACACACACATGCGAATACACGCGGATACACACACTCTCACAAACACACAGAGAGGGCTGAGAAGATCACAGCGTCTAACTGCTAAAAACGTAGATCATTTCACTTGTAAACCTCAAAGAAACGCCTCTCTTTTTACTAGGAGGTGCAATTTGTTCACTCCACTTCCACCTGATGTCACGTCACGCCGAGGTGTTATTAGATAACGCTGAATAACATCTAAATGGTTTCACATCATTTATCACCATTCCTCTCTCTCTCTCCCAGGCTATGGGGCCGTGCTGAAGCTCCATTGTGGCAGAGAGTCAGAATCTGGTCCAAATCCAATATAAGGGGAATTACTTCCCAAATTCCTTCATACGATGTAACCTGCGCATAACCCCCCCAACCCACCCCCACCCCCCCCTTCCAGCTTGAATCCATTTGAAGCTTGGTTCTGGGATTGGAGAGTGGGACTATGGATTGGCATGTGCAGCACTGATGTTAGGCCCTTGATGTAAAGATCTACCTACTTTACTGTAGTCCGCTCTGAGGTGCTCTGGGGAAAAGTGACAGGGAGAATTCTCACACTTACATACAACAGTATACATTCTGGATCAATATTCATCCGTATTATATAGGATATAAGGGGAAGGAATTGGTCTGGAATCACAGTGATACAACGAACAGGGTCGGTGTGTCATATCGAACTTCGCTCAGGTGTGAAGAGCTTCTGCTCACAGCACATACAGTATCTATGTAGAGTACGGTGTCTAGTACTAATGAGGTCTCCTCCATCACACGAGTCCTCCAGCCTCAAGTCACATCCCCTATCTCTGACCCTGTCTGAGGAGCGTGTGAAAGCCACAAGGAATGAAACCATAAGAACATGGGCACTGGGGCAGCTGGCGGGGACACATATTGTGTGTGTAGAAATCACCTTGATTCAGTGCACCGGCCCCCTTTGATGTTGCCTGGAGTTGAACAACTCCTCACTCTGAGCCAACCCTAAGCCTTAAAACTCAAATCTAGCCTGACGTCCCCCCACCCCCTCCTGAAAATCATAACCATATGACGGAGAAGAAATTCCTCCACCTTAGGAATCGCTTCGCCCCGTCCATCTCACTCTCCGACCGAGACATCAGGCCAGAGATAACAGAAAACAGGTTACGAGACGATGGGAGGTGATGGGAGGAGGAGGAGGAGGGAGGAGGAGGAGAGGTGGGTTAAGAAGATCACGTCCCGAAAAATTGCATGCAGCGTGACTACCTAAAATGGAAGTTTCTCAGGCAAGGGATGGAGGGATGGAAGATAGGATGACCTTCCAGTTGACAGAGTGAGAGACAGAGAGAAGGAGAGGGGGAGGAAAAAAACAAGTCAAATATGAAATCTGACTCAAATTAGAAAAACATTCCTGTTCTATCACAGTTGAGAGCCTCAGCCAGACCCTGCAGGAACAACCTGTACACGTACTGGGTATCTGACACACGTACTGGGTATCTGACACACGTACTGGGTATGTGACACACGTACTGGGTATCTGACACACGTACTGGGTATCTGAATAATAATAATAATAATAATACGTATGGGTATGTGACACACGTACTGGGTATCTGACACGTGACTTAGTCATGTGACACATACTGGGTATTGACACACGTATGGGTATGTGACACACCGGGTATCTGACACACACTGGGTATCTGACACACGGCGTATCTGACAAGCGCCATGTATCTACCAACTGATGTGACACAGGACCACTGACACACGTACTGGTTATCTGACACACGTACTGGTTATTGGTATGATGACACATACTGGGTATCTGACACGTGTAATGGGTATCTGACACACGTACTGGGTATCTGACACACGTACTGGTATCTGACACACGTACTGGTTATCTGACACACGTACTGGTTATCTAATAATAATAATAATATATGCCATTTAGCAGACGCTTTATCCAAAGCGACTTACAGTCATGTGTGCATACATTCTACGTATGGGTGGTCCCGGGATCGAACCCACTACCCTGGCGTTACAAGCGCCATGCTCTACCAACTGAGCTACACAGGACCACTGACACACGTACTGGTTATCTGACACACGTACTGGTTATCTGATCTACATACTGGGTATCTGACACATACTGGGTATCTGACACGTACTGGGTATCTGATCTACACGTACTGGTTATCTGACACACGTACTGGTTATCTGACACACGTACTGGTATCTAATAATAATAATAATAATAATAATATATGCCATTGACACACGTACTTATCTGAGCGACACAGTCATGTGTGCATACATTCTACTGGGTGGTATCGACCCACTACCCTGGCGTTAGCGCCATGCTCTACCAACTGAGCTACACAGGACCATCTGACACACGTACTGGTTATCTGACACACGTACTGGGTATCTGACACACGTACTGGTTATCTGGATCACACGTACTGGTTATCTGACACACGTACTGGTTATCTGACACACGTACTGGGTATCTGACACACGTACTGGTTATCTGATCTACATACTGGGTATCTGACACACGTACTGGGTATCTGACACACGTACTGGTTATCTGACACACGTACTGGTTATCTGACACATACTGGTTATCTGACACATGTACTGGTTATCTGACACACGCATCGGTTATCTGATCTACATACTGGGTATCTGACACACGTACTGGTTATCTGACACACGTACTGGTTATCTGACACACGTACTGGTTATCTGACACACGTACTGGGTATCTGATCTACATACTGGGTATCTGACACACATACTGGTTATCTGACACACGTACTGGTTATCTGACACACACTGGTTATCTGATCTACATACTGGGTATCTGACACACGTACTGGGTATCTGACTACATACTGGGTATCTGACACACGTACTGGGTATCTGATGACACACGTACTGGTTATCTGACACACGTACTGGGTATCTGACACACGTACTGGTTATCTGACACACGTACTGGGTATCTGATCTACATACTGGGTATCTGACACACGTACTGGTTATCTGACACACGTACTGGGTATCTGACACACGTACTGGTTATCTGACACACGTACTGGTTATCTGATCTACATACTGGGTATCTGACACACGTACTGGTTATCTGACACACGTACTGGTTATCTGACACACGTACTGGGTATCTGATCTACATACTGGGTATCTGACACACGTACTGGTTATCTGACACACGTACTGGGTATCTGACACATACTGGGTGTCTGGTTATTCTGACACACGTACTGGTTATCTGACACACGTACTGGTTATCTGACACACATACTGGTTATCTGACACACATACTGGTTATCTGACACACGTACTGGTTATCTGACACACGTACTGGTTATCTGACACACGTACTGGTTATCTGACACACGCACTGGGTATCTGACACAATTTACTGGGTATCTGGACACATTCGGGACTGACACACGACTGGGTATCTGACACACGTACTGGGTATCTGACACACGCATTGGTTATCTGACACACGTACTGGTTATCTGACACACGACTGGGTATCTGACACACGTACTGGGTATCTGACACACGTACTGTACTGACACATGTACTGGGTATCTGACACATGTACTGGTTCTAGGGGATACTATACAAGTTTTACGACTTCATCCATGTAATAACCACTTCCATACATGTAATTACATTATAATAACAACAAAATAGTCCCCTTTATGAAAATCTGAGTGTTTGAGTGCATTTGCAGCCAGTGTGGGTGTGTTTATGAGTCTGTATTTGTTATCGTGTGTGTTTGGTCTGCGTGTGGTGGCTGGCCCTGGCTCCCTGTTCATTCCTCTCTCTCTCCTCCTTGTTAATCACATCAGCTGGTTTAGCCAGAGGACATCCTTCATTAAATAAATCAGAAGTAGCATATTGGGTAGTCTGGCCCCTGCTTTGCGCCACGGGTTTTACCCCCTCTAACAAATTCCTTTGCTGCGCCCAGATGTCAGGTATTTGAATAAAACGTCCATCATTGTACCTCCCCTCCCCTTACCCCTGTGTCCCTGAGAGATGGAGCGAGGAGAATATAGAAGGAGGATGAGGGAGGAGTGTTTGGGAGCGTATTGGAGGTGTGTGTGTGTTTGTGTGCAGTGTAGTGTGTGTGTTAGCGGTTCCATCTGGGTCTCCTGGAAGCGCGGTGGAGTCAGGAAAACCGCATCTCATAAAAGGGGGAGGAAGCCCAATGTTCTACAAGGACAGAACATTACAGAGAATGTCGCTCAGGAAAACCTGGGCTTGGGCCCACATGTTGGCTGGCTGACTAGGTTTCTCTCTCTCTCCTCTTTCCTCTCTTCTCTCTCTCTCTCTCTCTTCTCTCTTCTTCTCTCTCTCTCTCAATATTTCTTCTTAATAGGCAAAGGAACATCGAGAGAGAGAGAGACTGAGAGATATCGAGAGAGAGAGAGACATCAAGAGAGAGAGAGAGAGAGATACAGAGAGAGAGAGATACAGAGAGAGAGAGACAGAGAGAGAGAGAGAGGAGAGAGAGTGTGAGAGAGAGGTGAGAGGGAGAGAGAGAGAGAGAGAGAGAGAGAGAGAGAGAGAGAGAGAGAGAGAGAGAGAGAGAGAGAGAGAGACAGAGAGAGAGAGCGAGAGAGAGACAGAGACAGAGAGAGCGAGAGAGAGACAGAGACAGAGACAGAGAGAGAGAGAAGAGAGAGAGACAGAGAGAGAGAAGAGAGAGAGACAGAGAGAGAGACAGAGAGAGAGAGAGAGAGAGAGAAGAGAGAGAGAGACAGAGAGAAACAGAGAGAGACAGAGAGACAGAGAGAGAGAGACAAAGAGAGAGAGACAGAGAGAAGACAGAGAGAGAAGACAGAGAGACAGAGAGAGAGAGAGAGAGAGAGAGAGACAGAGAGAAGACAGAGAGACAGAGAGAGAGGGCCAGACTGATAGGAATTCCATCTGTCGGGACGGAGCGGAGCGGTGACAGGCGGAGAGAGAACCAAAGGCATCTGGTCTCCATTGGTGCTGGGGGGTGCGGGCCAACTAACAGGGCCTGCTCTGGCTCTGGAACCATACGAGGGAGAGATGGATGGAGAGACTGAGGGGTTGAGCCAAGGACCTGGCAAAGGGGGGACAGGGAGAGGAAAGAGAGAGAGCGGTAGAGAGAGATAGAAAGGGAGACAGGGCCCCTGACGACTGGCAGTCGTGATTTTTCACACATTGCTTTGGATTGGGCTTGGATGGAGGGGGTATGGGAGGTTTGGTATGTATGTAGTCAGGGTGGGGGGAGCCGAGTTAATCACAGTATTCTGAGGAGAGGAGTTGAGAGGAGTTGTCCTCAAAAGCCTAGCGTGTGTGTGTATGTTGTGTGTGTGGTTCATCTGGATGTTTGCTGATAAGTCTTTGGGTTGAGATCAGAACAAAAAGAGAGGAGAACAGAGGTGTGATGATCAGTCAGCGCTGTCAGGGGAGACAGACCTACTATACAGCCAGCATAGTTCACAGCCAGATACACTGAGGTAGCCATGAGGAGCTCTCTGAAGAACACACACATATGTTCATAAGGGAAACAGATCTTCTATATGTTGCGATGAATATGTTCAGTAGGGATTACCATGATGACTAAATGTACCCAAATAAATACTGAATGATACAAGCAGAATGAGATTGTTGAGATAAATGCCATCACAGTAGTGATGGAATGTTATCATATTGTATATTGAATGGGATATGGGCTAGGGATGTGAATATACATGTCTGGCTAGGGGATGTGATCTGGTACATGTCTGGCTAGGGATCTGGTACATGTCTGGCTAGGGGATGATCTGGTACATGTCTGGCTAGGGGATGTGATCTGGTACATGTCTGGCTAGGGATGATCTGGTACATGTCTGGCTAGGGGATGATCTGGTACATGTCTGGCTAGGGATGTGATCTGTACATGTCTGGCTAGGGATGTGATCTGGTACATGTCTGGCTAGGGATGTGATCTGGTACATGTCTGGCTAGGGATGTGATCTGGTACATGTCTGGCTAGGGGATGTGATCTGGTACATGTCTGGCTAGGGATGTGATCTGGTACATGTCTGGCTAGGGATGTGATCTGGTACATGTCTGGCTAGGGGATGATCTGGTACATGTCTGGCTAGGGATGTGATCTGGTACATGTCTGGCTAGGTGATCTGATCTGGTACATGTCTGGCTAGGGGATGTGATCTGGTACATGCTTCCTGGCTAGGGATGTGATCTGGTACATGTCTGGCTAGGGGATAAGATCTGGTACATGTCTGAAGAAGAGATGTGATCTGGTACATGTCTGGCTAGGAGATGTGATCTGGTACATGTCCTGGCTAGGGGATGTGATCTGGTACATGTCTGGCTAGGTGATGTGATCTGGTACATGTCTGGCTAGGGGATGTGATCTGGTACATGTCTGGCTAGGGGATGTGATCTGGTACATGTCTGGCTAGGTGATGTGATCTGGTACATGTCTGGCTAGGTGATGTGATCTGGTACATGTCTGGCTAGGGGATGTGATCTGGTACATGTCTGGCTAGGGGATGTGGATCTGGTACATGTCTGGCTAGGGGATGTGACCGGTACATGTCTGGCTAGGGATGTGATCTGGTACATGTCTGGCTAGGGGATGTGATCTGGTACATGTCTGGCTAGGGATGATGATCTGGTACATGTCTGGCTAGGGATGTAGATCTGGTACACGTCTGGCTAGGAGATGATCTGGTACATGTCTGGCTAGGAGATGTGA
>NC_060196.1:6697187-6707187 GCF_021184085.1 Oncorhynchus gorbuscha | reverse complement strand
TGCAAATGAGTCTGAATAAGTGGACTTGTTAAACATCCAAGAGAATCACACACTCACATCTGGGATGATTACAGTGCATATTCACATCTAAAATATGTTACGTGATCCATGTGTATTCATATTCAGTGATCAGTTTGTAAGTGTGTATATATTTGATTATAAACTGGGTGGTTCGAGCCCTGAATGCTGATTGGCTGACAGCCATGGTATATCAGACATTATACCACGGGTATGAAAAACATGTATTTTTCCTGCTCTAATTAGTTGGTAACCAGTTTATAATAGCAATAAGGCACCTCGGGGGTTTGTGATATATGGCCAATATACCACGGCTAAGGGCTGTGGCATATCTCTGAGAACAACTCAGCCGGTATATCGGCCATATACCACACCTCCTCGGGCCTTCTTGTTTAAATATTCCACTGTGAATGTCTATTATGTGTTCCTGTGTGTTTAGCTAGTACGGTTCTATAGAATTACTACTGCACCAGAGCCTACTCCAGTATAACCTCCTGAGAATATAGTCCTCAGGGTCCAGCCCAGGCCGTGCAGTATGTGGAGCACCTCCTCCTGCTTCAGAACACTGAACAGACGGTCCAGCAGGATCTTCAGTCTGACCGGCACCGCCTGGGTCCCGTACAGCATCAGGCTGCTGATGTCAAACACCACGTTGGACTGAACTATCTCCACCTGGGTGGGGTGGTACAGGTGCTGCGTGCTCAGCTTGTCCAGCGCTGGGATGAGGGGACAAGGACACATCAACATGAGTAGGCTTCAACATACATACAGGACATACTAATTCAATGACAGTTCATTAGTCAATGAAAAACAGCCGTTTTGGTTAAGAAAATGTGTGTTTGTTCTATGTTTTTATGGTTAACTTTGAATCCCGTCCTGAAACCCTCTTGCATATACTCTGCAGGTACACACACATGCAGATGCCTAAACACAGACACACCCTGCCAGCCTCACCAGGTAATGACTATCACGTTTCCCCTGTCTCCAGGCTTCTCTGGGAGGTAACAGACCAGGGAGATAACAACACATCTATGAGATCAAATGTAACTGACTGCCTTTCTCTATGTAGTCTCTGTCTCTCTCCTATCTGCCTCTCCTCTTTTCATCTCTCTCTTTCAATCTCTATTTGCACCTACAGTGTCTCTCTCTCCATCTCTCCCTCACTCAAAGTGCCCTATCTCCCTCTGTCTGTGTCTCTCCTTTTCAATCTCACTTTATTAAGTAAGTATGGAAGCATTTCACTGTTAGTGTGGAAACATTTCACTGTTAGTGTGGAAACATTTCACTGTTAGTGTGGAAGCATTTCACTGATAGTGTGGACGCATTTCACTGTTACAATGGAAGCATTTCATTGATAGTATGGAAGCATTTCACTGTTACTATGGAAGCATTTCACTGTTACTATGGAAGCATTTCACTGTTACTATGGAAGCATTTCACTGATAGTGTGGAAGCATTTCACTGTTACTATGGAAGCATTTCACTGTTACCATGGAAGCATTTCACTGTTACTATGGAAGCTTTTCACTGATAGTATGGAAGCATTTCACTGTTACTATGGAAGCATTTCACTGATAGTATGGAAGCATTTCACTGTTACTATGGAAGCATTTCACTGTTACTATGGAAGCATTTCACTGTTAGTATGGAAACATTTCACTGTAAGTATGGATTTCACTAAGTAAGTAAGCATTTCACTGTAAGTAATTAAGCATTTCACTGTAAGTAATTAAGCATTTCACTGTAAGTAATTAAGCATTTTGCTGTAAATAGTAAGCATTTCACTGTAAGTAAGCATTTCACTGTAAGTAAGCATGCATTTATCTTCCCCTCTACCCGGTCTCTTCCCCTCTACCCGGTGTCTTCCCCTCTACCCTGTCTCTTCCCCTCTACCCTGTCTCTTCCCCTCTACCCTGTCTCTTCCCCTCTACCCTATCTCTCACGTCACCACCTCTCTCCCATCACCCCCTCTCCACCTTACCCTCACTCACCTGCTTTTCTCTCCATCCCCCTCTCTTTCACTCCTTTTTCCCCCATCCCTCCCTTCCTCCCACTCCTCCCTCCCCTCTTCTCTCTTCGCCTGTCTGTATGACACCTGGTTTTGTCTCCTCTGATCCCAGGACAGCCTTTCCGCTGACGAGGGCTTTGCCTGACAACACACTCTGCGAGACACGAACATCATAAAAAATGAAGAACTGCTTGTCAGAGTGGCTGCCAATGCCGAGATGAAATGAAACGTGGGGAGAGCGAAGGGGAGAAGGGCCCTCTGACAGTTCAGAGAAGGAGATTAAAAATATTCAATGGGGTCCTGTGCTGATCGCTGAAGGCCCTCTCTACACTTGGGCCAAACAGGTGTTTTCTTTTATCTTATTTTCCCCTCTGTTCCCTCCTTTCTATGCTTTCCATCTTCTTTCTTTCTTTCGCTCCATGTCCCTTTTCCCCCCTGAACAAGTCATGAGGTTGTCTCTCTCGTGGATATTGTTCTAAGGTAGTAGGTACAGGTATGACTTTGACCCAAAACACTTAAAGTTTTTAAATAAAATATATATAAAGTATTTAAATAAAATACACAAAGTATTTAAATAAAATACACAAAGTTTTTAAATCAAATACACAAAGTATTTAAATAAAATACACAAAGTATTTAAATAAAAGACATAACGTTTTTAAATAAAAGACACAAAGTATTTAAATAAAAGACACAAAGTATTAAATAAAAGACAATGTTTTTAAATAAAAGACATACACAGGACAAACACTAAAGTTGAACGGTATCTCTCTATGGTAACAAAAAAAACATATTTATCAAATCTTTGATGTGGTAAAAATGTATTGAATCTTCCCTTTTAAGCGTTTATATGAACCTGTTACCTGTAGAATCTACGAGGGGATAACACAGCCCTATATAAAAGATGTAGGCACTGCATATTATACTGATCTCTTTAGTGACCCTGTATAAGGAGAGTACAGCTGTGTGTCAGGACCTCTCTCCTCTGGCTAAAGAGGCAGGTTTATGAGAGCATATAACTTCACAGGACTAAAGAGGCAGAGAGAGAGAGAAAGAGAGAGAGACAGACTAATGTGACAAACTATTGCAGTTATACACTATTGTTAAAATGATTTCCTACCATACCACACAATCTTCTTGTACAAAAAATGTAATAATATTTCATATTACAACTACTGTACAGATCATCTTGGACACAGTGACTCCCATCACCCTGGTTAGTAGGTCGGCAGAATTCAAAATGGCCGTCTCTTACCGTGAGCCACCCAGCCGTGCTTGCACTGGTCACATGTACGCAGGTGGATCTTTCCTGGCTGGAAACACTCACAGGTGCAGTTCACCAGAGTGCAGCGAATGGCCTGTAGAGACACAGGGGGAGAGAGGAAGGTCATGTCAATCAACTGATCATACAGACAGAGAGAGAGAGAGAGATGGAGGGAGGGAGGGAGCAGGGAGAGGACAGAGCTCAGGCTACAGAGCACTCATCAATCAAGCAGTCACACAAACAGAACTGAAGGGTTTCACAGATAGACACCGTAACAGATGTACACCAGTAACACATCAACACACAGTCACACAGAGAGCTCATTTCTCAAGGAGATTTATGTACTGCAACAGCTTTGAATTGTTTCAGCACAGTACAATTTGTTTATTCAATTACATTTTAATATTACAATTGTAGTACTAATTTCCCTGTCAGTCCCTGTTAAAAGCCTTCTGACGAATTCACTATGACCAGATTTCCCACAATACCCTTTGTATTATCTAATATGAATTATTTCATTAATTCATAACCTGACCCCACCTGAGCTGACAGAAACACTTTTCTTTTCTTCTCATTGAATATCTCACTTGTTTTGACTAAGTCACCATTAATCAATAGTAGAGGCTGAACTGGAGCTGACCCCTAAAAGCTTTTAGCAGTTAGAGGTCAAGTGTCTAGACAGCTCAGGAGAGTCCAACTCAGTCCACCAGAATCTGAAGCACTGGTCTGTCAATCATAAGTGCTTCAAAGTCTACAGGTCGAGACGTCCGTTTTACAGGAAGAAGAGGTCTGTTTTACAGGAAGTTGCTTTAAATGCTAGGCTAATTCACACCTCTATGGTGGAGGATTTCACTGATGGAAATGTAAGATTTAACAGCTAAACATAGTTGGCATATGGTCTGCCTCACACCATTCTTCTGTGGGGTCTGTGTAACCACGTTAAATACCAACAATATCCACCATGAACAAGGATTTAGAAAAACGACTGTGGTAGAGGCTTCCAAATGTACACAGCTCCAAGCCACACATTTCTCATTGCCACGAATTCTGGAAGGCATAGAGGACTCTGTACTAGGAACGAGGGAGAGAGGGGAAAAGGGGAGGGAAAGGCAGGGAGGAAAAATCCCCAAAAGCCCAAACTTTATATTAAACAATGTTGGCACCCCTTGCCTTATCAGTCCATTGTTATGTTAAAAGATTAAATTGATAAATTATAATAATTACATCGAAAACTCTCTCGGTCTTCAAAGACAAATTGCTTAAAGGAGAGGGGGAATATTTGTGGTTGTAGCGTATTAGCGTAGCGAGACGTTGCTATGGAAGTCATTTCCAGGAAGAGTTTCATTCTAACATGAAGTCAGCGCTAACATTTTTCCCTCCAATATTTCTGTAGCTATCGACTCACAATCCTGAATCACAGACCGAATGGAGCCTGAGGTGTTGATAACATAAATAAATAACTTGGTAGAAATAGCACTGATTCAACAGCATGCGGATTGTATGTTTCACGTTTGGTGAAAAGGATGTGGAGCCAATCCCAAATGTCTAAAGTCTGTGTTTCTGTGTTAGACTGCTAAGGGCTGTAAAATCTTCTGTAATCACACAAATGACAGAGGAAAACATTCAACCACGCTTGTAAAAGGGAATGATGTGTATTATAGAAGATGATGGATATGATTGCGGCCTCTTTATTTTGACAGGAAAATCACAATCATGTCCAAGGTTCTTTGTCATCACGTGTGTATGCACGAGGGTGTGTGTGCATACAGTACATGGGTGCGTGTGGATAAGTATGTACGTCTTAGCCCCACTTCAGAATCAGTCTGCCGCTCTTCTCTGCACAGAGAGAGTCATCACAAAACCAAAAGGTGAAGATCTCTTCTAACGTTACATCAACCTCTCCGGCCTCTAGGTCACCAGGCTGCTCGTTATGCAGCACACCTGTCACCATCGTTAGGCGCACCTGGACTCCATCACCTCCATGATTACCTTCCCTGAATGTCACTCCTTTGGTTCCTTCCCCAGGCGTTATTGTTTCTGTTCCTGTGTCATGTCTGTGCGTTGTCCGTCTTTTTTATTTTGTATTACGTTGTGTTTATTTATTAAAACACTCAATCCCTAAACTTGCTACCCGACTCTCAGCACACATCGTGACACACACCTCTTACACTACAGTCATTTCCCAGAATTACTTTAGGAAGTTCACCGATTTACCACACACACTATCTTATCTCACTGCAGCTGATTTGCTTTCTGCTCTGGTGACCGCAGTGACAGCAGACGTTGGCATACACACACACAGGTCGTAGGTTGTAGTCCATGATGCAGATGACCCATATTTCACAAGGACCCATCAGCAGTTATACATCAATGAGGGACAGCAGTAACACAATCACAGGAACCAGTGTTCACACCATCACTGAGGGACAGCAATAAACACAATCAGGAACCAGTGTTCACACCATCAACAATTAGAGGGACAGCAGTAACACAATCACAGGAACCAGTGTTCACACCATCACTGAGGACAGCAATAACACAATCACAAGAACCAGTGTTCATACCAATACTGCACATATAAAAGGACACACCAGTGGCATACACATTCCAACCCTGCTAGTGTATTGTACCTGTTCAGTACTGTATCACAAGCAGCTCAACGTTTGATAGACTCAACATCAAACAGAATGACATGCTGTGACTATGTCTACATGTAATCCCTCATGCCACACGGTGTTAGCCATGTCATTTGACTGCAGTACGTCAAGTATAAAGTGCCTCCACTGTAACAGGACCGTGACCGTAATAGATTAAAAACTCTAGTGTGTTTTAAACCAGATTAGCAGGAGGGAGGTATCAAAGTGAACACGGTTAATCCCAGATTAACCATCATATTACACCACATCCGCCCAGGTTGGCATCTGGCAGAGGTTATGGGACATCTGCTTTTCAGGTTTTTGTAAAAGGTGGGAACGTGGGCTTACACCTTTAGTGTGTCAAAACTGGCTGTCCATCTATGTGGTATAAATCAGTACCCCCTCTGGGTTTCAACTCATGCAGCCAACCCGATTAGGGCACTTTGCTTTCTGCCACTGTTGTTTGCTCTCCTCTGCCTGGTGAAGGAACCAAAGTGTTTATTTTGATTGTTCTGCTTGCTAACAGGTTGATTTGTCCTGCTTGCTAAACAGGCCTGATCGGTTCTGCCATAACAGGTTGATTTGTCCTGCTTGCTAACAGGTCGGATTTGTCCTGCTTGCTAACAGGTCGGATTTGTCCTGCTTGCTAACAGGTTGGATTTGTCCTGCTTGCTAACAGGTTGGATTTGTCCTGCTTGCTAACATGTTGGATTTGTCCTGCTTGCTAACAGGTTGGATTTGTCTTGCTTGCTAACAGGTCGGATTTGTTCTGCTTGCTAACAGGTTGGATTTGTCCTGCTTGCTAACATGTTGGATTTGTCCTGCTTGCTAACAGGTTGGATTTGTCCTGCTTGCTAACAGGTTGGATTTGTCCTGCTTGCTAACAGATCGGATTTGTCCTGCTTGCTAACAGGTCGGATTTGTTCTGCTTGCTAACAGGTTGGATTTGTCCTGCTTGCTAACAGGTTGGATTTATCCTGCTTGCTAACAGGTTGGATTTGTCCTGCTTGCTAACAGGTTGGATTTGTCCTGCTTGCTAACAGGTTGGATTTGTCCTGCTTGCTAACAGGTTGGATTTGTCCTGCTTGCTAACAGGTTGGATTTGTCCTGCTTGCTAACAGGTTGGATTTGTTCTGCTTGCTAACAGGTTGGATTTGTCCTGCTTGCTAACAGGTTGGATTTGTTCTGCTTGCTAACAGGTTGGATTTGTCCTGCTTGCTAACAGGTTGGATTTGTCCTGCTTGCTAACAGGTTGGATTTGTTCTGCTTGCTAACAGGTTGGATTTGTCCTGCTTGCTAACAGGTTGGATTTGTCCTGCTTGCTAACAGGTTGGATTTGTTCTGCTTGCTAACAGGTTGGATTTGTTCTGCTTGCTAACAGGTTGGATTTGTTCTGCTTGCTAACAGGTTGGATTTGTTCTGCTTGCTAACAGGTTGGATTTGTCCTGCTTGCTAACAGGTTGGATTTGTCCTGCTTGCTAACAGGTTGGATTTGTCCTGCTTGCTAACAGGTTGGATTTGGCATCAGACAATTCTCTATTTATTACACACACTACTCCTTCCTCAAAACAATCTGATCTCCACTTCCTATCATGTTACAACACAAAACTAACTCCAACACAGAGGTAGATCAAAGTTGTACGTTTTCCTCAAACCAGAATTAAATGCTAGACAACAACACAGTCCGCCGTCCTAATTGCCACTTGCTAAAGCCATTGTATAAAACAGAGGCAGCCAGAGATAAAATTAAATATCACACACATGCACTTCCCTGTTTACACGCGGGCTGTGATGGTTGACGAGATAGTTAAGGAGGTCGTCTAATATAGCAATTAGAGCCCTGGTGTCTGCTGTGCTGCTGCTGTGACAAGGCCTTCTAATCAATGACTTATTACGCTAGCCTAGCAGCCTAATAACACCTCTCATATCTCCCCATTAACCAGACAGGCTGAAGTATTACAGGCTAGTTAGAGGAGAAGGGCACATTACTGCTGAACAGACACTGGGGGGAGAGAGAGGAGGAGAGAGAGAGAGAGAGAGATATTATTTGGAGTGTGTGTTCATACCAACAATAGAGACTGTCTAGATTATTTGCATTGTGTGTTCATACCGACACTAGAGACTGTCTAGATTATTTGCAGTGTGTTCATACCGACACTAGAGACTGTCTAGATTATTTGCAGTGTGTGTTCATACCGACACTAGAGACTGCTCCAGATTAATATGTGTTCATACCCGACACTAGAGACTGTCTAGATTATTTGCAGTGTGTGTTCATACCGACACTAGAGACGGTCTACAACACATGAGTGGGAGTAGCGGATGTGAATGTAAAACAAAGTAGTTCTTTAACAGGACTAGAGGATGGGAGTGAAGGAGATAGAGGGGTTCTGATGATGCAACTCCCCAGCCTCCCTCTCTCTCTCTGGTGTCTCTGTGGCCAGGGTCTGACTGAAGCTGATCTGGGCTGGGTCTGGTCCTGTACAGTCGTTCATATTGGTCCCCGCAGTCCTGCTGTGGAGCGGAGGTTGTGTACATATCACATCCTGGCTGGCCAGATACTGATACTTTTTCATTACTATAGTGTCTCGCCAGGGTTTCTCCTCAAGATCACTGCTAAAGGGGGACAGTGAGGGAAAGGACACAGAGAGGGGGTGAGTGTGTGTGTGTCTGTGTGTGTGTGCGTGTGTGTGTGTGTGTGTGTGTCTGTGTGTGTGTGTGGGTCAGCAAAGTGAAAAGGTGGGCAGTTCACTCTAGAAACACTAGAAAATGGAGCAGAGGGGAATGGCTACTTGTTCTTCCATGTCCATTCCTGCTAACTCCTCTGGCTCCCCAACTGTCCTGGCAATGAGAGACAAGATCACATGTTAGCTGATATTCACGTCAACCCGTTACACATGGACACTCTTAAATGTCACCTCCATTAACCCTCGACCTATTTCAATGTCAACTCTGAAACTCCAACTCCACTCCCACCCTAAAATGTCCACTCCCTAACAGCCCCTTTGCGTCCTCTATTACAGTAGAAAACCCCACTTGTCCCGTCCCAAAAAAGTCCATCCCTTAACTCCTCTCCTCCACACGGTTTCCTCCATGCATGCAGAGGGAAGCCAGCCAGACCAGCTGGGAGAGGCTGGATGGTTATTGTTCCCTGTCTCAGATTTCATTTTGAAACCTTTCCCCTATGTTGAACATGGAACCACAGACCACATTTCTTTGGTAGGAGTAAAGCAAAGCCGAGAGTTTAAATGAGATCCCTGTCTGTGTCTGTGTGTCTGTTTGTGTGTGTGTCCGTAGCAGTCTAAATCCTAAATGTGTATGCCCAGGTCACTGTAAAACACTGGGAGCATCTTGTCCTCCTTCCACCTGCAAGACACTGTCTCATCCAGAGTTAGCTGCTGAACGCTGCCCGCTTCCTGCCAGAAATGTGTCCAACGTGTGTGCAGGGAAAAGCAGGCATGGTGCGTAATATAAAAGCAGGCCCTGGCTCTCTCCTCGAGAGATAGTCTCAGACTTCACAGAGTCCATTGAAACCAGGTGACAAATAAAACTGTGTGGGATAAAGGAGGTCTTTGTAGCAGATGCAACACGCCACAAATTCAGAGGCAAATTTTTGCTTGTTTGGCTTTATACGTTGGGTCTGACTTAAAACGGAACTTTCTTGCCTTCCAATTCCTAAATGCTGCTGAGTAAACAACGATTAATCATTTGTTCGCAGGCTTTCGGTATAAAACGCCCGGTTACAAGGGAAAGGGAAAATGTAGTCAACTTCGAACACAGGCCTCTCCTTCTGCCTTTCAAATCCCCACAGCACAACACCAGTCCTCCATGTCAGTTCTGCTTTGCTTTTTGCTTCGCAGCCACAATGACAGAGGTCCCTGTCCTATGTGCAGCTGTGTGACTGGACTCTGACACGGGGCAGAGGGACCAGAGTTATGCTAATGGGAACCAAATGGGGCGTGAGTCTCCGGTGGATTACAGAAGGAGGAGAAGAAGAAGAGAAGCATGTGTTTTCCTGTGTTCACCTGGGACCCCTCTTTTCTTTCTTCCCTTTCAAATAGAAAAAGGAATAAC